>NC_056748.1:870093376-870375876 GCF_019279795.1 Protopterus annectens
GTGACACGGGAGTAATCCCTGGGACAAACCTACGATCCCCCATCCACTTATCGAGATTCTTCTTGAAGAGATTCAGTGAGGTGCTCTGCCTCACATGAACTGGAATTCTATTCCAGAGCAAAGGGAGCCTCTGGGTTATGAACCTGTCCCTCCAGCAAGTTCTGTTTATTTCTGTGCTGAGGTTCAAGTCCCTCAAGCATGTGGCTCTAAGGGATTTAGATTTACTGAGGTGGAGCATGTCCATTAATTCTGGATTTGACATAGCTTTGTATGTCAGGCATAGATCGCCTCGAAGTAGGCGGTATGCAACTGAGTAGAGCTGGAGTTTTTTAACCAAGCAGCATATGGCATCTGTTTGAGACCCTTGATCCTCTTGGTGAGATACTTTTGGGGTCTTTTTAATTGCTGCAGGTGTCGGGTAAGGTACATCCCAAAAGGGGCATTGTATTCTATGATGGGCCTGATGAGGGATGAATAAAGGGGCACGATTACCTCTCTTGATCTAGATGTGAAACCCTTCATGATGAGGTGGGCTATGTAGAAGGTCTTTCTAACCACTTTGGCAATGTAGTTTTCAAAGGAGGGTTTGCTATCAACTTGGGTCTCCAGGTCCCTAATAACTTTCTCTGTACTTAATGGGTTTCCGCCTATGTGGTAATTTGTGGGCACATTGATTTTGCCAAAGGGTATGACTATACATTTTTTGGCGTTTAGCTTTAAACCATGGCACTGGCACCAGTTATCTGTCTCTGTGAGACCTTTTTGAAGGATGTTTGTGTCAGCTGGAGAGTTGATTATGGCGCCCCGTTTGCAGTCGTCTGCGAACTTGGTAAGCCATAGTCCTCCCACGTTTGCCTGTACCTCGGAAAAGTATATACCGAACAAGAGTGGTCCCAGGACAGAACCCTGTGGGACGCCACTTGTGACCAGTTTCGAGTCTGACATGGCTCCAGCAACTCTCACTCTGTGGGTTCTGTCTTTGAGCCAGTTTGCGACCCATCTTGTGACATAGGGGTTATATTTAAGCTGGATAGCTTATCTATGATGCCCGAGTGGGGTATTGTGTCAAATGCCTTTGCAAGGTCCAGATAGGCTGTGTGGACTACCTTCCCTTCATCTATGGCTTTGGTGACTGTTTCAAAGAAGTCAACCAGGTTTAAAAGGCAGGATCTGCCCTTGACAAAGCCGAACTGGGTAGGATCTAGTGTCTGTAGGTCCCCAATGTCTTTGTTTATGAGCTCCATGATGATCCTCTCCATAGCCTTGCAGACTAAGCTAGTCAGGCTTATGGGGCGATAGTTTCCAGGGTCCGTAGAGGCTCCACCTTTGTGGAGTGGGACCACTGTTGCTGTACGCCATTCTGTGGGCACATATCCTGTAGTGAGGCTGAGATTGTATAGCTGTTTTATTTGAGGGATTAGTTCCTCTTGTAGTTCATGTAGGATGCAACCTGGGACGCCATCTGGTCCCATGGAAGCAGTGTTTTTTTGCTTTGGAGAGGGAAGCCTTCACCTGAGCATCTGAGATGTTTGGGAGGCAGCCCTCTGCCGGGATAGATACTTGCTCTTTTGGGGGGGGGGGTGGAGAAGCTTGCACTGAACCTGTCTGCCAGGATATTGGCGATGTCTGTGGGTTCAGTGTATTTTTTGTCGTTTAGAATCAACTCAAAACAAGTCTGGGAGTTGCATCCCAGGTTTCAAACATAACTGAAAAAAGCCTTATGATTGTCTTTGGTGTCCTGTGCAATTTTTCTCTCGAAGCTGGCCTTGGAGGATTTTATGAGGGATCGTAATTTTTTGCTAGTACTGATCAGAGATGCCTTCCCTATTAGGGATTTTGCTCTATCATGTAGTAGCTTCCTCCTTCTGTTGTACAGTTTATTTAATGCAGGGGTCCACCAGACTGGATGCCTGCCTTTGGATGATTGGGTCTTGGTTTTGTTTGGGATAGCATGATCCATGCATTCCTGGAGATGTCCGTAGAATGCATTTATATAGGATTCTGCAGTTTGGGCTGTAGTTTCCACTGGCCCTGGGGCATTGAAGGATTCCACTTCGGTTTTGAGAAGTGAGAAGTTCGCTTTTGAGAAGTTTTTCACTGTGGTTTTCTGGGCTGGGGATGGGGTCGGGATGTGGACATCCAGTGAAATTAGTTTATGGTCTGATCTTACCAATGAGGGATATACTTCTGGTGTGGAGCATAGAGTCCCCATGTTGGTAATGATCAGGTCTAGTATGTTGCCCCCTCTTGTGGGAGTGGTGACTAGTTGTTTTATATATATATATATATATATATATATATATAGATGAAACATTAATTAAAAATGTACTTAGTTTATTTAAAGTGTTAACCCTAATATATACTCATTATGCAAATATTAAACCAACAAAAAAAAAAACAGTAAAAAAAAAAACCCACCAATAATTGCTCAGTATCTCTCTCCCATGGTGTCCCTCTGTAGTGTGCGCAACTTTCCCTTAAACCCATTTAAAGGTCCAAAAAAAAAAAAACTTGAAGCAATTGCCTGCATACAAGAAAATGGTGAGTGGATCCCTGTATAAACCAGTAAAAGCTATTGCAAGTCCTACTTTTGTTAATAGACTGTGATCAGTGTAGGTCTATTATAATTTTCTCTCTGTGATACTCCCACTGATTCTTCTGCTGCGCACACTACTGGACCCTCCCACTTTTTCTCCCATTTATTGTAACACATATACATATTTCCAAAGCTTTTCAATTATTTTTTATTTATCTTATATATTACATTTATTTTATATTCTTATATTTGATTCTCCTGTTTATTGTAACATATATACAATTTCCCAAAGCTTTGCATTTTTTCTATATTCTACTTCCCTGATGTCCTAAATCTGTTTTTGAGTTCACATAGATAAACAGACACCTTTAGGTACTGACCTGGGCTAGCTGGTTGATTTTGTTTTTTCTCTTCTCACAGCTTTCTCCAAGTCTTGGTTCATAGCCTCTCCACCCCCTTTTGTGTTCTCCTAACCTAATTCTATTGTAAGTTTCCTAGCCCTGTCAAACCTGTTTTTTCTAGCTTTCTCTAAGCCCTTGCACTTCGCCCCCCCCTTATCTCGGTCTCCTATCATAATCTGATTGTAAGCTTCCCAACCCTGTCAGTCCTCTCTGTTCCCTCCCTCTTCCTCTTGAGAGTTTACTTATTCTTCTCCTGAGCTGCAGTGCCATCTTTAAATACTAAAAACATCTGCCTGACTACACTCTTTCTTTCTGTCCCACAGGCGTCCCTCAGTAGTGTGCACAACTGTAAGTACCATTTCTGATGGATAAGATTCAGTGGCATCTGTTTCTGTTTAAATTCTTTTAAGAGGCTCTGTACTTGTGTGCCACTACTTCTGTTGTCCAACTTGCTTACTTGTGTAACCTCCCCTGTACAATTTCCATGCTTTCTCAGTCATTTCCTAATTAGAGTGCAGCTGTAGGTTTGCTTACTTTAAGGAAGTAATCACCTTTCACTGATAAACCTGCTGCATTTTTACTGTTTACAATTTGGAAATGCACTGTTTCAGCTTGACTTAGTCTGATTTTGTTAAAAAGCTTACTATAACACATTGGCGTTACTGCTTTTAAATTGGTACTGAGTGCTGTCATCAGTATTCGGCTGCTGTGCTGTTTCAACCTGTGTTAGATTTTACTACTTAGCTTATTTTGAGTGCCTGTTATGGTACTGTAGTGTGTGGAAACTGTGTGATTTTTACTGTAATTTTATGTCCTGCCACCTTGTTGCTCAGTTCTGTTGGCATGCGTTACTAAGTAGCAAAAATAGCTGGAAAGGTTTACTGGCAATGAATTACTCTGCATTCTGTGAAATTAAGGTGACAATAGACTGAATTTCATATTACTGAACAGGGTGACTTTCTATTGATTATCACTGCTTGTTCCTTATGTAATTTATTTTTATTAAATATTGCTTAGCTAAACTACTTTAAATTGTGGTATTTCCTTATTAGTCTGTTATTCCCACTTTTTTACTTCACCTACCCCCTTTTCAGGCTTCATATTGACATCTCTCTCTCCTTACAGCTCCCTTAAACACATTCAAAGGTCCAACAAAAAAAAACTGAAGCAACTGCCTGCATACAAGAACATGAAGAGCGGAACCCCATACAAACCAGTAAAAGCTACTGCAAGTCCTCCTTTTATCAACAAACTGTGAGCAGTGTAGGTCTATTATAAGTTTCTCTCTGATACTCCTACTGATTCTTCTGCACACACTACTGGACACCCCCTTTTCCTCCCATTTATTGTAACAAATATATACTTTTTCCAAAGCTTTGCATTTATTTTATATTCCACTTTCCTGATGCTCTACTAAATCTACTTTTGAGTTCACATTAGTTAAACAGATGCCTTTAGGTACTGATCTGGGCTAGCTTGTTGTTCTTGTCTTCTCACAGCTTTCTCCAAGCACTGGCTCTTAGCTGCCCCTACTCTTGGTCTCCTAACATAATCATATTGTAAGCTTCCCAGCCCTGTCAATCCTGTCTATTCCCTCCCTCTTCCTCTTGAGAGTTTACTTATTCCTCCCCTGAGCTGTGGTGTCATCTTTAAATACTTAGACCATCTGCTCCCCTTCCAGATTTCCTACCTTATTGATGTTTTTTTCTTTCCAGATAGCAACTCCGCAGTTGGTTTCAACCTGCTCTGTTCGCCTTCACTGCGCTCGGGCTCACTCCACTCCCCTGTCCTACCCCCATTCCCACCCACCCCACATCTATTACATTTACACTTACTGTAGCTCCTCCCCACCCCACCACCCAGTTATCCCCCTCTAATTCCACTATCATTATACCACTAGCCACACCTCTTAACTTCCCCTCATATTATACCATTAGCCACACCTCCAATCAAACCTGCATATACCCAACATCTTAACTCACCTCCTCATTACCTCATAAGTACAACCTCTTCTCCACAACCACATCTCACTATTGCACACAAATTTTCACTCCTCTAGTCACCCACATCCCATACTACAAATTCTGTCTTCACTATCACTACTCTACTTACCTTATCACTCTCTTTCAATATCCTACATTTAACCTCTACATCATTCTGCCTCTTTCTACCACTGCCCATTATTCTCTCTCCCCATACAGTCTGAACACACCACTTCCTTCTCACAAATTTCAGTCGGCCTTTACAATGTAAGCATATTATGTACCAGAGTAAAAATCCTCCCGTACCATCACCACCACAATAATATTTTCTCTCTAAATTATCCAGTCAAAGTAAAATGGAAACTAGAATACACTACTCTCCTGTAACAAACCTATCGCTATGCAGGGACATATATCCAAACCTGGGTCTCATCTCCTCTCCTCTACAACCCCCCCCCAACTCCCACAATCAGTAAACTTCACTAAATTAACCTACAAAGCATCAGAAATAAAATACCCGACTTCCTTGCATGGATAGCCCACAACAAACCCAGTATTATTGCCACAACTGAAACATGACTAAAACCCTATATTAAGGACACATAATTCCTTCCCCCAGATTTAGTCTGTCTTAAGGCCAACAGACTCCAAAAAAGGTGGAGGTATCTCTATAATATACTCCATGTCCTTCACTGTTGTCCCATCCCACAGTTCTCCACAGCCGAACCTCTAGTTTATTTCCTTAAAATGAATAATTGCAAATCCTCTGTGTGATGGTCATTTACATTCCCCAGGCAATAACATCCCAATTCTTGAGGAAATCCTTGCTTGGGCATCTACTAACATAAATAATGAGGCCATCATACTGGGAGATGTAAATATCAACTGGCTAGACATATCCGCACACCACTCTAACTGTAATATCAATCTATATAAATTCACCCAGCTAGTTAACACCACAACCAGGCCTAATAAAATTAATACTAATGTCTCAATCCTAGACTGGATTTTAGTGCCCAACCCAAATAAGATCACATCCACTGGTACACTCTCCATTAGTATAAGTAACCACTTACCAGCCTTTATACAATGTGAATGTATCACAACAATTAATAAACATCAGTACAGGGTTACCAGAGATGAATTCCAGTTCTGTTCATCTAGTGTTAACCAAAGGTCGCTTAGCATTAACTGGGCCGCACTAAAATCACTTCTCTTGATGAGGCATTTGGGTTCTTCAACTCAACCTTCTTCAGCATACTAAACAACCTTGCTCCCCTTAGAAAAAAAGAGAGTAAAGACCAACCATGCCAGTTTGCTAAGATGATCCACTAAGGATCTCATGAAACGCAGGGACAAATCATGGAAAATCTGGCAAAAAAACCCATCTGACCTCACCTAATACAAACTGCTCTGAAACCAGGTTAGGTGCCTCGTACTACAAAACAAAAAAGAACACTACCTTACATTACAAAATAAAAACCCAAAGAAATGCTGGAGCCCTCTCAACTCTTTATTAAACCCAGGCTCTAGTAGTAATCCTTGCCCAGACCCAAATAAAACACCCATTGAAATTGCTGCAACCTTCAACTCCTATTTCACAGATACTGTAGCCAATCTGCTACCTTTCCCAAGACCATATTGGTCCACCACAGACCTCTCCCCAGCTAACATCAGTACACCCCCTCTTTCCATCTTTACTCTGCCACCTATACCTACCTTGACTACCATGCACAAATGCCCCTGACAATATACCTGCCAAATACCTGCAAATCTCAATCACTTACCCTATCAGCATACTTCTCAACAGAGCTATCTAAGAATCCTATATGCCCATCTGGAAAAAAACTTATATCCTCCCTCTACACAAGGGGGGTCCCAACATCGACACTACCAACATCCGCCCCATTATTATACTATCACCCATCTCGAAGATTCCTGAAAAATGTATTCATTCTCAACTTCTTCACCAATTGACTCGCAACCACATCCTCTTCCCCCATCGAACATGGATTTAGGCCAGGACGTATTGCCACCACTGCCCTCATATCCTTTATGGACACTGTCAACTGAGCCCATGATGCTGGTAAAATCATATCTTCACTATTTCTTGATCTTTCTAAAGCTTTCAGTACTATATCCCACTCCCTCCTAACAAAACTCTCTAACCTAGGTACCTCACCTCAGACTCTAAACTGGTTCACTAATTATCTCACTAATCAGCAACAATCAACTAAATGGCAGAACTCTTACTCCCCTTTCCTAAACACCACCACTGGTGTTCTTCAACGCTCCATTTTAGGCCCCCTTCTGTTTAGCATATTTATCAATAACTTCCACACCGCATTCCCTCAAGTCTCAGTCATCCAGTATGCAGATGACTCCACTATTATCTGCACTGCAAACATCTTCTCAGAACTACACCAACTCACCCAAAACGACCTCACCTCCACCGAAATTTGGATGTCTAATAATCGTCTTGCTCTGAAACCCAACAAAACTAAGCTAGTAATCTTTGCCCCCAAAAAAGTGAACACCCCTATAAAAAGAGAACTTCACCATTCGATCCCTAAATGGTACCACCATCAATATTGTACCTAGCACAAAACTTATAGGTGTCATCATAGAGGAAAACCTCACAATCAACCTGCACATCTAGTCCAATGTCAAAAAGACACATCAAAAGCTTGGTGCTCTCTACCGACACAAACATCTACTCAGTGCATCAGCCCGATTTTCCTTGCCTCTTCTTTTCTGTTGCCCTCTCTTTTATATGGTGCGCCCTCCTCACCAACGTTCAGTCCTCTCTAAAGTCCAAACTAGACTCATGCTACAACAAACTTGCTAAGTGTGTAACTAATGTGCAACTCTCTTTATACTAATGAATACTCTTCACCTTTTACTCTATTGTACTAACTACAGACTTCTCCTTAGTGAACCATAAATACCATGATATTGCAATTTTAAATCTATGTATATAGTAACAACTTTTTGTACATTACCTTTACTGTTTGTTATGCTCACTATGGGTATTGTATTTTTTTAACAACAGCTGTGTTAAGCTTGGACTGTTGCAACATTCTATATTGTAGTGTGTGTGTGTGTGTGTGTGTGTGTGTGTGTGTGTGTGTGTGTGTGTGTGTGTGTTGGAGCTTGTCTCCCCGGGCCTCTACTGAAAATGGACATGTATCCAGTTAGACTAGCCCGGTCAACAAATGTAAAATAAAAATAAATAAAAATAAATAATGCCTCCTACTCATCTCACCACTGCTTATTACACAACCTAAAATGGCTTGAACTCCCCAGCTATCTCACCTTTATCCAAGTACAGCTCACAGACTCATTCATAATCCATCCATGTGCCCTGCTCTATCTTCTATACTTATTTTATACCATCCTAATAGACCACTCCGATCCAACAACCAACTCCTCGTAAATGTAGAAAAACCCAAACTTTCGGCAGGCCAGATACTCCTTTACCATTGTAAAACTTTGGAACTCCCTCCCCCCAACACTTGGATCCACCTGCTCAGTAACCCTCTTCAAGACATCTCTGAAACAACACCTCTCCTCATCTTGGCTGTGCACATGTGCTAACACCACATCTCATATAACCTAACTTCAACCATCACAACTATTCTCACCCCCACTCTACTGTTCTGGCATCCTCCTTTCACATCCACTTGTCTTTTTACTTACTCCTCCTCTCCATCCTGTCCACTTCCCTCTTTTACTAACCTTCATTGTCCTACCATTTATCCCTCCTGTCTACGTCCTTCCCTTCCTAACCCTTATAAACCTACCATTGAACCAGGTGAGACATTCAGGTACTCTGACAGCCTACCTTAATATCATACCACCACTTGTATCTGCAATGATATCCACTGACTTTGGCTTGTATAGCCTGTCGCTCAGCTATTACACCTGCTAAACGTGTGAAAAGTTTAAGTACCTGGTCTCTAATTTCTATATGTGCTTTGCGCCCACAGCATAGTGTCCTCTATAAAGTTTGCTAACTGAAACCTACTCATATGGAATGTTCTCATGTATATACTCTGTATTGCTTGTATAATATCTTTGATTTGAGAATGATTACTTATGTACTGTTTTTTTTTTTTCACTAAATGTATAAGCTGCCAGTAATATGTACAAAATGACTTTTTATTAATGTAAATTCTTTACTGCATGTGAAATGTCTTACATGTGGAGCTTTTCTCCGCGGGACTTCACTGAAAATGGGCACTTCTGGCCCAGTTGGACCATCCTGGTAAACAAATGCAAGTAAATAAATAATAAATATTTGTTAATAAATTATGCCAACTCAATTTATTAGGAATATTGTAAACAAGCTTATCAGTACCAATAAAACTGCATTTTGCTGTAGGATGTCTGTGTGTGTTTAAAAAGTGCATTATTGGCTTTCTGGCATCTAATATGTGTAGGATGTTCCATGATATATAATTTAAAGGACATTAAAATTTTCACCAGCACAGAAAGCTGAACAGTTACATTGAACCAAATGGAGAGTACATTTAGTCTTGCATGCAATTTAAATGCCTAATCTGAAAAAAAACATTGCTTGTATTAGCAGAAGAAAGCCCATTGATTTTAGGGGGTCTATGTTGTATCATCGAACGGCCACATTGTTGAACATATCATCTCATCAACAGTGCAAGCTCGTGTTATAGTGGGATCAGGAAATTTTAGTTTAGGTTGAATGGCCTGCATTGTCAATGAGATGACGTTCAACAATATGGCTGTTCGGTGATATAATATAGACCGTTTTTTAGAATAAGAGCAGGCAGAACAACGACCACATGGACTGCTTCCCACAAGCCTTTTTCCATATAAGGTCCTTTGTTGATTAGAAATAAATATCAGGTGTCTTTTTAGAATAGCTTTTTAATATTCTAAATTTATAATGTTCTAATGTATGACCCCCCTCCTATAAGTAAACTTGCAGACTTCAGGCAAATTAGAAACTACTTCTTGGTCAGTCATCAACCCTTTTCAATGCTTATTAATAATCTATCAGAAATATACTATGTTGTTACTAAAGACAGAGTTTTCATGAACGATATTACCTGAAGCCATGTTTGTGTCAAAAGGTGAGATCTGTTAACCTTTTGAATAGTCACACACTTAAAAAAATTCCTCTGTTAATAAGTCTTTGTGTCAAATCCATTATTTGTTTTCCAAAATCATATTGGTCAGAATGTGTATGCCTAACCATAATGTACAAAGATGTTGGTATGTTATTTATGGCATATATTTAGGATGACAACTACTGGCTTAGAGTAATGTACTCTTATGAAATAAGCTAAGTAAGTAATGTTTGATATATATATATATATATATATATATATATATATATATATATATATATATATATGTATATATATATAAAATATGATGTAATTTCCTGTTTGCTTATTTATTTTTGTTTGTACTGAAAAAGGCATGGTAGTGCTGAAACTGATCTATGGACCTACACCTGTGTTCCCTGAAATAAAGATAAAGGTTTTTGGAAGTTAGCTCTGGTGTTCTTTGTGAAGTAAAAAATAACCACCACAACACCATGTGTTTACTTCCACTGGCTGACTTTACACTCTGTATTGCTGTTTAAAGGAGAAACTCTTTCTTTATTAAAGCATACATTGGTCTTGTATAAATAATAACGCACTGTGCCCACACTTCTGTCTTCAGTCTTAAATTTTAATAAAGGTGACTTTGTCCAGTTGAGCTTGGGCTGTGAGAACCCAGTAAACAGATCCTCAGTATCCACCAAACAAACTAGCAAAACCCCATTGATCTGTCCTTTGACAGGAGTTAATAGGTTAATATGGAAACTTGCTAAGGCAGAAATAATATGAAGGATTAAATACATTTGGTAAACTCAAAAGGTAAGTATGCCGAGCCTGAAGACTCATATTCCCTTTCTAATACTACTTTGTGTCTGAGCACACACATGTCTAAACCTGGCAACATTCCATATTAAGTGAATAAAATAAAATAAAATAAATAGATTAAAACATCCGCGGTGGTGCAGCGGTAACATTGTTGCCTCACAGCAAGTGGTTTTCCCATTCGATTCTTGACTGGAGTGCGTGGAGTGCCTTCTGTGTGGAGTCTGCATGTCCTCCCCGCGGTTGGATGGCCATTTGAAAGACATGCGTAAATGGGTGTGCCTTCACTGAAGATTGAATGTTGAGCTGGCACCTCTGCGTTCGTGAAAATCTACTGCCAATCATTAGCAGACTGGAGTTCCGCTGTGGTGATCCTTAACCGGGAAGAGCTGAAAGACAAACAACAACAAATAGATTAAAACAAACATCCATCCATGGCAGTGCATAGTGTGAGCAGTAGTTCTTGTGGCAGTCAACTCACAAGCTGGCAGACAGCAGACCCGTAACAAGTGAATCTGGTACCAAGGAATGATGTACACCTCCCACTACCCAGTTGCCTCAAGAAATTAGCCCAAAAATCAGTTTCTGCTTCTAGCATCGCTTCATTCCTGACATACTGACTTAAATGACCTTTCAGCAAGTAGATGAGCTTTACCCACATTTTTACCTTCACTCCTAATAGATTTACCTCTAGAAATAGATATGCTATGTAAAGTATACATTGTAAAATTTTGTTGCATTTAAAGGATCGCATGTACTCCCACATGAAGCTAAGAGGGAGACTCTGAAGTTAATGCAGTGCTGAGAATGATCCAAAGCCAAGTTCCTTAGCTGTTCTCTACTTTGACTGTAGTTTTATTCATTACACAAAGTAAGTTAATTTGCTACGGAACTCTAGAGTACCTCTAGGCCATGGCACATTGCAAACCAATATGACACCATCACCAACTTCTGAGTAGTAAAATTTAAACCTTTCAATGGACACAAGCAGAAAAAAATAGTTACAGCTCTCTGAATACTTAAAATTCAGATATCCACTTTTATCACAAACTGCTGAATCTATCATCACTTTACAATTTCTGTCCACCACTAATTTTATTATAAATGCCTCTTGCACGCAGGCAACTTGCTTCTGTTTTGTAACTTGCCATTTAAGAAACAGACCAGCCTTTTTCAACATTATTTTGGAGATGAAACCTATTTATTAATAAGCAAGTGCATACCACCGACACCAAATCCACTTCTGACTTGAACCATCATTGCAGTTTTTGCACTACAAGCTATGACTGGTACCAATATTGCACCATACTTCTATTTGCTGACGTAAAGAGATTAGCAGAACTTTTCTTTAAGGTTTTTTCTGCTGGTTGATAAGAGTATTGGAATGCATGAGTTCAACTGCCCTCTTCTGACAGGAGGTGACGGTCATGAAACCTAAAATATTTTAGGTTAGCTAATAAACAGAACAGAGATGACCTACAGAATAGGTATGAACATTTCAAAAGCTCTACATCTGACAGCAGGTATGACATAAGTTAAAAAAAAGCTGACGGGCAAATGAATGCTAAATATACCCAAACAAGTAAGATCAGTACGATAGCATGACTTGTGAGACGACAAATTGGAGAATTGCAGAGGCACTCACAGTTCAGTTGCAAATTAACTTCATTTACTTTGTGTAATGAATAAAACTATAGGCCTCATTTGTGGAGTGTAATAATATGTGGTAAAACCAGACAAACAACTGTAAAAAACAAATACAAGCAGGGCTCCTTCACGAAACGCTCTTTAATACTTGAAGTGCGGTAGTTACAATACACTTTTCGTTGGGGACAAACCCAACTTCTTCAGAAGATAAAAGATAAAAAAGTCAATCAACCGTAACACGGTAACCTGAGCAATATATACACACACTGTAAAATCCTGGACACACCCTTCTTGAGTCTTAATTAAATAATTGGCGTGTTTCATGGGATCAATTAACTAAAAACTAGGAACAAATTTCCAGATGAAAAATACTTAAAACATTGCAAAAGTTATGTCTTAAAAGCAAATACCCAATACTAAGGCACATTTGCCATTATGGAATGATGGTTATACCAAAGTAAAATGATAAAAGATAAACCTGACGTGGGTCTTAATAAAAGACCTGTTTATACGTGTTGAAGCACACACCAGCGTTTAAAAATTATAAATATATATATGTCAGAAATCAGAACTCTTTCTGATGTTTGAGGCATTATTAAGAAAAAGGTGGGAAAAGGTGGAACAAATCCTGTATAAAAGTGTTGAGACCAAGATTTAAATTATGTTATATTGTGTTGTTTCCACTGCCCTTTGATCACCAGGGCATACCTAACATTCATAGTTACAGTTACCTAATTTCAAGTAGTAGCATTAGCTACTATTGTGCTGTAACAAGAAATCTGGTACATTCAATTTTCCTGAAATTGTTTTAAAGTGAGCGATGTAGGCTGACAGCCTTAGGTGAACTATTCAGTTCAAGATTTCCTGCGTTCATATCGCCTTTTGTCTACACTTAGTCTATTATAAAGTACTGTCAAAAAAGTCCTGAATATAAAGCTAGTGGAGTGTGTATGTATACACAAAATGGTCAATCGATGAATTGAGGTGATTTTAAAAAACTATCTCTCAAGAATTTGTTCCTAGTTTTTAGTTAATTGATCCCATGAAACACGCCAATTATTTAATTAAGACTCAAGAAGGGTGTGTCCAGGATTTTACAGTGTGTGTATATATTGCTCAGGTTACCGTGTTACGGTTGATTGACTTTTTTATCTTTTATCTTCTGAAGAAGTTGGGTTTGTCCCCAACGAAAAGTGTATTGTAACTACCGCACTTCAAGTATTAAAGAGCGTTTCGTCAAGGAGCCCTGCTTGTATTTGTTTTTTACAGTTGTTTGTCTGGTTTTACCACATTCGTTTGTTTGCGACATGGAAGCAGGGAGTCCTGTCCCACGAAGTGCTGACTCACAGGAGAGTGACGGGAACCTTACAACCTTGATTGGGTTACTAACCCAAAAGGTAGACCGGCTATCACAGCAAGTCAAAGCGGCTTCC
The DNA here is from genome assembly GCF_019279795.1 of Protopterus annectens. Lineage (NCBI taxonomy): Eukaryota > Metazoa > Chordata > Ceratodontiformes > Protopteridae > Protopterus > Protopterus annectens. Next base: position 870,107,282 of record NC_056748.1, read on the forward strand.
GGAGCACATCGAGAGGTGTCCAACGGAAACAACATAACCGTTGAAGGTGCTACCAATAGGGTAACTGAGCAGCACAATGAAACTTTCGGAACTGATGGTCCGAGTATGGGATTTGGGAGCAGTACTAACGGACTTAATCGGAGACTGGTGAATGGAACAACAGACTTTAATGAGCAGTCTATTTCTACAAACGGGGTCCAGGGACTCAGGCCTTTCTCGAGGGAAAGGCAAACACCGACTATACCAGTGCTTGACACTTGGGTACACAGGGAATTTAAATTCATCAACAACGAACAAGATGACAGTACTATAAATGAAACGAAGGTAAGGCTTGACTTTGCAACCAGGTTAAACTTGTTTGATAATAAACTTTTCAAAGTTCGGAAGTTGCAACTCGAGGTTGCTTACTTCCGAGAATGCATCAGGTTAAAAATTGTGCCAAAGGGTTTGAGGCACTGGCAATTCCCAGCAGGACTAGTAGAAGGATCCCCCTTCCATATAGCTTTAACAACACTTTTCGACAAACATGGTTTGGAATTGTTGGGGTTATTTTGTGATCAATATAAGATGCAGATTGATGCACTACTTGCTGAAATCAATGATCTTGACTTAGTCATTAAAAACGACTGTGACTATGAAAGATATAAATTTGAATACGAAAGGTGCTTTGTCAGCATTGATGAACATTTGGTCAAACTCAATGCTACTAAAAGCAAAAAAATCAGCAGGGATCTTAAAGACTATAAAGATGGGAAAGCATATCCCAAACCACCAGGTCCCCCCATGACCATACCGGCGCCAACTGACCAAATGAACCAGAGGGAGGTCATGACTGAAAACGCTGAGGGTGGACTTGACGATGGAGAGGGAGCAGAGTGGGTAGAAACGACAACTCATAACAATGTACCAAAAAAAACCTGTAACAATACTAGAAGGAGTACAAGGAATAATCCCTCACATGAAGGTAATGGTACAAACGGGGGCTACCAGTCTGAGTCAACCGAAGTAATGTACCATTCAAAAAACTTCCAACAGGAAGCCCCAAACAAGACCATACAGAACAACAGGAAGAAGGGAACCAGGAGGAAGAGGTGGTGAATGATTTAAATGACAGTAACAACGGTGACCCACCCCCGGATGGCCATTTGGACTGTAAAATTCTGTCAAATAAGGACGGGGACTTCAAAGTGTACAACTACACCGATTATAATATCGGTATTGACACCGTAGAACTGTTGGCCAAAGGTTACACCTTTGTCCCCTCGTTCCACTTCGATCTGGCACAAACCTTAATTGACTTAAAATTATTTACTAGAAAGTTAAACTTGTTATTACTGATGGGTAATGAGATGAATGTTAGATCAGAATTGTATGTGTCAAGTGTTTTCAATCCCCCATTGAATCCTACATTAGCCTTATTTGAGAAAGTGACAGAATTAGATTTTAGGAATCTCAAAAAATATAAAGTCAGGGGTACCCATATGGTGCCTAATATCAAAAAGGAAGAGAGATTTGAGCTGTCACTACTTAGAGAGGCACCCTTGCGGTTGATGAAACCTGACAAAGGGGGTGGGATCACTATAATGACATGCAGTGACTATAATAACAGAATGCAGAGCATTCTAAGTGGTGACACATATACAAGGTCATCACTCAATGAAATGAATAGAGCCCAATCCAGGGTTAAGATGTTTATTGAGGAGTTATACATCGAGGCAAGGATTGACAGGGACACATACATTTACATGCAACAACTGGCTCCTAGAACTCCAATTCTATTTGGGATCCCTAAAATCCATAAGAACATCAACAATCCACCTATGAGACCATTAGTGGATGGTAGAAATAGTACAACGTACACCTGTGCTAAAGTACTAGATAGAATCCTCCAAAAATATGTGAAAGGTGAGAAACAAATAACAAAAGACTCATGGTCCTTTCTGGAATCCATCAACAATGTGGGATTTTTTCCGGATAGTCAATTAGTAACTATTGACGTAAAGGACCTTTACTCCTCAATACCCCACACAATAGCCATTGAATGGGTGACTGACATGTTAAGATTACTGGGGGCAACACCAGACGAAGTATCACTGTCGGGAGAATTGATCGACGCTGTTCTATCTTACAATTACATTATGTTCCAGGACACCATATACCACCAAGAAATTGGTGTAGCTATGGGCTCCCCATGTGGGGGCAGCATAGCCAATCTGGTTATGGCATCTTGGGAAAGGTCCTTTGTACTTTCAAACAGAGCCCTAAATGCCAAACTAATTTTCTACACGAGGTTCCTGGACGACATATTTTTGTTATTCGATGGAACCGATGGGGAAATTGAGAGAATGATGATGGAGTTTAACAACTCCACCAATTTCTTGGCCTTTACACATAAATATAATAAACACAGAATTGACTACCTGGACGTAGATTTGAGGAAGGATTACGAAAACAAAAGATGGGAATCCAAAATCTACAGGAAAGACACTTACTCTAACTCATTCCTACACTTTTCTAGCTGCCACCCGAAACATCAAAAGAAATCAGTGGTAAAGGGCCAAATGGTCAGGGCAGCTAGAATGGTCAGTAAAGACACTGACTTTATGGAGGAATGTGATTTGTTGATCCAGTTCTTCCTAAAAAGAGGGTACCCTTTGAACTTCTTACAAGAAATTGTAAATGAAGTAAAGGTTAAAAGGACCCTGAAAGTCTACGTCCCTATATTGGGTATGAACAACGATACGCAGATTGACACTATGGCACAGACCAGTAGGGTGGACGATATGATGAGTTTCTCATGGAGATTCTGCAGCACTTTCAACATGGATTCCCACGACTTATACAGAATATTGTTAAAGAACTGGGACCTACTGTTAAGTGAGGGAAAATATCGAATGATACTACCAGATAGACCCCTAATAACCTATAAACGGGGGAGTAACTTAAAACAACTATTGGAAAAAGATAGGCAACAACATAGAACCAAAAAGGGCATGTTTAAGTGCAATATGTGCAAATATTGCCAACTCGTGGACGAGGGTCGTGACTTTCAGATAGATGATTCGAGCTACAAAATAAACTTTAAAGCTAACTGTAACAGCACACAAGTGGTGTACCTAGCAAAGTGTGCTCAATGCCCTGCTTTCTATATCGGTAAAACCAATAGAAAGCTTAAAGAGAGGGTTTATGAACACTTATACAACATCAGGACAAACAATCAAGTCAATGCTCTAACTAGACACCACAATGAACACCCAGACCACGAGTTCAAATTTAGGGTAATAGATCAACAAGTTAGAGACCCTAGGGGGGGTTATGACTCCTTAAAGCTGGAGAGAAAGGAACTGGTTTGGCAGCTTAGAACAAATGCCAACCAGTGGCCAGGTATAAACGAATCAACTTCAATAGCTTGCATTTTGAGGTTAAAAAATCTTGAGAGATAGTTTTTTAAAATCACCTCAATTCATCGATTGACCATTTTGTGTATACATACACACTCCACTAGCTTTATATTCAGGACTTTTTTGACAGTACTTTATAATAGACTAAGTGTAGATAAAAGGCGATATGAACGCAGGAAATCTTGAACTGAATAGTTCACTTAAGGCTGACAGCCTACATCACTTACTTTAAAATAATTTCAGGAAAATTGAATGTACCAGACTTCTTGTTATAGTACAATAGTAGTTAATGCTACCACTTGAAATTAGGTAACTGTAACTATGAATGTTAGGTATTCCCTGGTGACCAAAGGGCACTGGAAACAATACAATTTAACATAATATAAATCTTAGTCTCAATACTTTTACACAGGATTTGTCCCACCTTTTCCCACCTTTTTCTTTAATAATGCCTCAAACATCAGAAAGAGTTCTGACTTCAGACACACATACATTTATAATTTTTAAACACTGGTGTGTGCTTCAACACGTATAAACAGGTCTTTTATTAAGACCCACGTCAGGTTTATCTTTTATCATTTTACTTTGGTATAACCATCATTCCATAATGGCAAATGTGCCTTAGTATTGGGTATTTGCTTTTAAGACATAACTTTTGCAATGTTTTAAGTATTTTTCATCTGGAAATTTGTTCTTAGTTTTTTGTTAATTGATCCCATGAAACACGCCAATTATTTAATTAAGACTCAAGAAGGGTGTGTCCAGGATTTTACAGTGTGTGTATATTGCTCAGGTTACCGTGTTACGGTTGATTGACTTTTTTATCTTTTATCTTCTGAAGAAGTTGGGTTTGTCCCCAACGAAAAGTGTATTGTAACTACCGCACTTCAAGTATTAAAGAGCGTTTCGTCAAGGAGCCCTACTTATATTTGTTTATTTATTTATTTATTTGAGTGTAATAATATGTTAAGTATGCCTTGCCTTTCAGCAGATGTAAGAGCAGATTGTACCAGCAATGAAAGGGACAGTAATGCAGACACATGCAGATACAAATAGAGTCTAGATCTGTTTCATTGTGAGTAGCTGGCATTCAGGTCAGATTTCCTGGAAAATTCCAAAGCTGTTTCTCTGCATTTTTACAGTTTTGACATTCTTCTGTAAAAGCATCAGAAATGTTTGAGCAACATCAGTTTTCTTTATGCTACAGATTTTATTACTCAGCCAAATGTGCATGCATACAGTTTAGAAACGCAAACTAAAATGATTTCTGAAATAACATTAGCACTTAATTTTTTCTCTGACCCTAGGTGGGCCTTTTAGTATTCATTATAAATTATACTTTGAGAGCTGGTGTGGAAATGCTAGGAATTGCAAAGATGTTATAGGCAATGCTTAATAATTTTGAACACAGCTGAAGTCACTTGTGAATGCATTGGATGACATGTATGATATTCTGAGAAGTATTAACACTACTTTAAAATATTTTCATTCTTTGGCATGTAACAGTCATGTGCTATGTTGTGTCTTTCGGCTTTTCCCGGTTAGGGGTCGCCACAGCGGAACTCCGGTCCGCTAATGATTGGTAGTTGATTTTTATGTGCCGGGTTACCAGCCCTGATGCACAACCTTCAACGAAGGTATGCCCATTCATGCATGTCTCCACGCAGAAGACGCTCTAGCTGAGAATCGAACATCTTACTGTGAGGCGACAACGCTACCGCAGCACCACCACCGTGGTTAGTCATGTGCTATACAGCTGGTTAAAAACTTGAACGAGGATTTTCTAAAGCAAGATAAGATGGTGAATGTAAGATGAGTGGAAGCCAAAATGAGATTCTGATGGTAACATGCCAAAGCCAGTCAGAAGGTAGAAAAAGGCTTTGTCAGATGAAGATAATACAACTGTGTCAATGACAGCATCATGTTTTGTTTCAAAAACTGAACACAATTCTTTAAGTATCTCTTCTTATCAACTTAAGGGCACAACATATTCATATAAATAATTTCATACCAAGAACTGTGAAACATCCAAATTGATTTTGCTCCATCTTGAGGTAGAGAATATATTTCTGAAACCCTACAACCCAACTTACATGATAATTCAAGAATTTCATGCATAAAGTATGTATTTTCTGTTCTAGCCTGCAAAGAAACCCAAAACTATTAGCAGTAACCATCCAGTGAGTCATTTAGTTGGAAAAGCCATACAAATATCCCTTCATTGAACTCTACAACTTGTTTATAATATTCATCTGAGGATGGTTGTGATAAGAAGGCACACACAAGACTATGGAAACTACTGTAGGAGCACAGTAATTGCATTATTTTAACTGTGAAATTCTTTCTCACAAGTATATCTACAATTTCAAAGAACTACATGTTGCACTGACTTATAAATGCATAAAGCATATACATTTTCTGACTTGTATGAGTTAATGACTATAACAACTTAGTTTTCCATGTTTTGTACTGAACCATCACATTTATTCTCATTTGTTTGCTTCTCCAGATGTGTTTTGTTATATTCCATTACTTTTTATTATGTTTTTATTTTTTTTTTACTGACTGGTTCACTACGTCAGAATGAAGACCAAGGCATTCTTAGTATATTAGTTACAAAGTCAAACAAAATCAGTAAAAATCTATTTATAAGGCTTTGTTTAAATGGGCAAGAGGAGGATCAGTATTGTTTTCCCTAGTTGTTAACCATGCTGTACACAAGTAGAAAATGGGTACTGAAGCAGACGGTGAATGCACAAAAAACAAATCATTCTCAGCACCATTTGTTGTGTTTAGGGACACTGTATTCTGTAGGTCAAGCAGATTGTATAAGCAGTACTCATTCTGAGCAGGCAAACAGTTTGTAAATATCCAGATGCTGTCCAGTTTCCATTGTGGAAGCAAAGGTTAAACAACACTGTAGAGATGCTTTTGTGTTTCTGTAACGCCGTGCACATCAGGCCCATCACACACACACACACACACACACACACACACACACACACACACACACACACACACTGCTTGCTCCATTGTAAAGACATTACCCTGTACTATTCAGATCCCTATATTCCAGCTAGGCTTCTAGGTCTGTGGATCAAACCCAGAGGCACAGTTTATAGTCTTCATCATCCTGTAGTTTCTCCTTTTGACACAATTCAATATGGTGCAATCTTCATAACCCACAGCAGGGCTTCTGAATTTTTAGAACATAGCAATAAATGCTTTAGTAGTCAAAAGATACATTTTATCAATGCAGTTTAAATTATGTGATTTCTGACTGTATTACCTATTCATGTTATGAGCTTTTATGGTTTACTAGATGGATGCATTGTGAATACAGGAATTTTTACATAAATACACATTTTAATATGTTTAGAATGTGTTTGTACTTTCATCCTCCTTTACATGTATCACGCTCCTCCTGCATGGCTATACCCAGATTGTGTTATGTAATATACTTGGCTGGCCCTTGGAGCTGCAACATCTGAGTTTCCTTTAATGCTGTCCTGTCTCCATTATTTTGCTTCCATTTGAGATTCTAGAGATTAAATTCTGGTACACTTTACACTTTTTGCGTCAATAGTTTGATCCAGTTTTTTTCATCTTACAGCACTACTCACCCTTTCTTGAGACTGCCACTTTAAGATCCTGCTGGTCCAACTGTATTTTTATATGACCCCGGATTTTGCCAGTGAGTCTAACTACTTAGACTATTACTTGGACATTCATTTAAGTGATTTAAAGTCACAGGCATCAGCTTACAGGAGAAGTACAGAAGCAGGTAGTTCTGGGTACATAGTGGATGCTGAGAAGAATATTATTAGGAATCCTCAAGGTGCGAAGCAATACTGAATTACTGAACTTTAATTTTACCTTGATATAGGAATGAGGTCCTTTCCCTTCAACATATTACAAACTCTAAACATTTGGAGAAATTAAAGGAAAAGCAATCATCTGATGCAATTATTTCCAGCCCTTGTAGCAGCTGGAAATGTAATTTTTTCCTATTTATCATACACCTCACCCTCAAGAAACAAGAAAGGAATAATGCAAAGGTGTATTTTTTCTGTTGAAATAATGTATTTCTTCTCCATGATTAACTGTTTTTGTTTCTCAGAATTACTTGAACTGTTAATTCTCACAATGCCATGGAATTCTGTTATAGACAAGCAAACTTACAACAATATAAATTACCTTAGAGATTGTATTTTTTTCTTCTCGTGGATGGTCTTATAGAGAAGACTGCACTGCAGAAACTCAAAAGAACTGAGGTGGGAATTGTACTGCAAAACTCAAAGTTCAACACAGGAGGAAGAGTGACACCTTTCTTTTCTACTTTCCATCAAATGAGACACTATTTGCAAGTCCAGGGGATACTGTTGATATGCTGACACCTTGATTCAAGTATGAGATGGCATGCACATACAGTCCAATAATGCTGAGATGAAATTTGCTTTAATTTCTGCTTGACCTTCCAGTTTAGGTAAGACAATTGTAAATTTTTTACCTTGATGCCTGTGGTTTCACATTGTAAGTATGCCATAATTCTGATAAATTCATTATTTTTTTTACAGTATCTACAGCTAACAAAAGAAGCATTCTGGAAAGGCTTCATTAAAAAAAAAAACTTGTATTAGCAGCTGAAATGATACAAGTACACATGCACATACAAGTGCATTTCGGGCACACATACATATGCACACTCACAAACGCACACACAAAGACATACACAAACTAAATGAATAGTATAAATAAGCCAGCTCATGAAGAATATATTATTGTGTCAGTTTTCAGTATTTGGTAGCGACTGTGAAGTTTATCTTGTGCTGAAAAAATATTCTTTGCACATATCTTCTTTCAGGAGTCCTGGATTAAACTTGGAACTATTTCTCTTACCCTGAATGAACTCTGATGAAACATTGTGTAATCCGTTTGATGATACCACAGTTGTGTGGTAACACTGTCTGAAAGTGAAGTTTATTGCTGTTAGAACTGTTGTTTTCATGTACATACTCTTTGCTGGTAATATATTACAGTACAATATTTTCTGATGTGATATGCAGTTTTACTAAAGAACTATTACTTATTCTGTACAGATAATACAAAGATACATTGATCTATTGGCAGACATTCTCATCAGAGCTGACTATTTTCAGACTCACACTGGGATAGTGACTAGGTACTGACAAAATGGAAACATTGACATACATGTATTTAATCAGCATTGAAAAGTTTAATTCATTTAAAAATAAACTGTTCTGTAACATATCATGAATAGGAAAATTTACCCTAATTTGCTTGCTTTTGTCAAGAAAAAACATAACACTTTACACACAATGAGCTATGAAACTAATTACAAACCAGAGATCTTCCATAGCATAATTAACAGACCATTCTGGTCTTGCTTTATGTTGAGCATAACACTGTAAGGGATACATTGAATGATGCTGAAGGAAACTGTGGAGGTAAATGGAGGGTGTGTGTATATAGATGGATGATTTGTAGGTTTCTGGTCATCTCTTGCCTTACTCAGACTGATATTAGGCAGGTTGTTCCAAAGGCCAGGATGGAGGTGGAAAATGCATTTAAAGTATTTTTAAAATGACTGGTATGAAAATTAAGCTTCATGGGATCAAAGAAAATTTAAAACTGAGTCTTGCAACCTTTTATGCCTTGTTGGGTACCCACCCTCAGACCATACCCCTATGCTGGCCAAGTGAGGAATGAGTTTGTGAATACTCATCCAGTCATCCAGGTCCTGTTTAAAGGAAGGTAGTACATCACATTGCTTAATTTGCATGGGGAATCTGTTCCAGAGGTGATGGATGCCCTGTATGAGTACTCTGACTCTCCATCTTGATTTATCTGCTGGTGAAGATTAAAACCTGGGGTTCTGGTATCAGTGGGACTATCTGATTTGTGGAGATATGAGATATATGGGAACATCGGCTCTTTGGATGAAAGACAAGGCATAAATCTCCCCTCAGGAGTCTATAAGATACTGAATAAAGTGCCACTGCTTCCAGTATTTTCTGGTAGCTTAGGGTTTTTAAACCAGTGACCTTCTTAGGTAGAAATCTCTCTTTTTTGTTGTTATGCTTAGTCAGGTACAACCACAAAGGGGTGCTGTACTCTGTCACTGGCATAATTATCTCTGAATATAGTGAGACAATTGTCACCCTAGATCTGGATAATATTCCCTTGGCACTTGGATGTACTTAGTACAAGGACTTACTGAGTACTGTTGTCACATGATCAAAGCAGAGAGAATTATCAACCCAAGTTCCACTGTCCCTGATGATCTCATTTTGAAGTGGGGTATTGTCTCTGCTGTATGGTGTGATTTGGGTTGTCTACCAAATGTGACAAAATTGATCTTTGTTCATAGGTAAGTACTAGGCTAGCTGCCCTTGCATGCCATTCTAAGCCTTGCTAATTTCCTTTCTCTGTGCTCAAAATTATTTATGCCATTTGATTATAGATTGACCTTACCCATCCCATGGTTGATAATTATACATTTAGCCCTAATGAGAATAACTGGAGTCAGACCATAGATAATTTGAAGGGACCCATGCATAGGCTAAAGCATTTAGGATCTGCCTGTTTCCATTAGTAGTACTTTGAGCAGTGCTGGGTACATTTTCTGTTTCCCATCCAAATCCCACCCATTCATTGCACTGAAAATGGACTGGGAATGGGATAAACTTTGTTTTATGTGGTTGTACTGACTCAAAGCATTTAATTGCATTTAATTTGAGTTTCTATGTATAATTGTATCCAGTTCTGTATGGGTGACAGAACCTATTTAAAAATATTTAGAAGCTATTTTACAGCCATCTACGAAGTCATGTTAAAAGTTTCATTAAAGATACCAAATATTTTCTGTGATGTTTGCATTCTCATCATCAGGAAACTTTAGCAACTGATTTTATGTTTGTGGTCCTTAACATTAACTCACTTTTTAATGTTTCTAACAATATTGGTATGCAGGCTGTTAGAGAACATTTATGTGCATTTCCCCATATGTCAAGTAGGGAGACTGAGACAGTTATTACATTGTTAGAATTCATATTACAGAATAATGTTTATTTTTAAGGAAAAAAAATCAGATAAAATGCATCCCAGTTGCAAATACGCATGCCAATGTATGTCTATCAGCATGGGCAAATAGAATTTTGAAGCTCAAAACTTTGAATTTCATATGATCAAAGATCATATGTTCGAAGTTTTAAAACTTCGAAATCCTGAACGGAGAACGGTATACAGCACAGACTGGGAAATTTCTCTGGTCCTCGATGTAGTGCAATCTCTGAGTTGGTATTTTTAAGTTGCGGGCTTGCAGCCCCCCACATGGGGGGTGCAGAGGGGCTTGCCCCCCTGCATACACATATTTTGGGGGGGGGGGTGTTCGCAATTTTGAGATTCCAAGATCTTGAGATTCTGAACTCGATATTCTGAAACTCCAGATTATGGGATTTCGAAATTTCGTAGTGAACGTGTGTGTGTGTGTGTGTGTGTGTGTATGTGTATATATATATATATATATATATATATATATATATATATATATATATACACACTCTGCCTTTGTGGAGGGGAATTATATGTGATACTTTCAACAGTGTGGGAACGTAACTTTCTGACAGAGATCGGTTAATCAAGATGGATACTGGGTAGGCCAGAGCATCAGCTGCGATTTGTAGGTATTCACTTGGGAGGTTGTCTGCTGCTAATTTGGTGGGTTTAAGTTTAGTTAAGAGTTTTTTTATGTTGGAGGTAGGTACAGGAGAAAAAGAGAAGGCAGTGGGGAGATTACTAGTTGAAGGTGTGGGTTGGAGGGGGGGGGTTGTGTTGTTTAGCTAGTGTTAGTATGGTTTGGGTAAAGTGTGTGTTGAATGAGGTAGCAATATTTTCTGAGGAGTGAGGGATGTTAGGAGGAGGGGTACTGACTTTACCTGGGTGGAGGATGGAGTTTATGGAGGACCAGAATTGTTTGGGGCTGTGTTGTGAGGAGTCTAGGGCAGACTGGTAGTATTGGAATTTGTCCTGTTTTATTAGCTTTTTGACTCTATTGCGTAGTTCTAGGAATTTCTGTCTAGTGCCAGTGCTCACAGGCTTTATCCCTGTTTTGCATTTCTGACTTAGTGGTTTTCTGTAGCCATGGGGAGGGTTGTGCTTTGGTTCTGGAAAATCTTATGGGGGCATGGTAAGTAAGGATGTTCAGGAAGGTAGTATTAAAAAAATTCAACTGCGTCATCTAGACTGAGGTACTTTAGAGGATGCCGTTTACATTCTTTGAGGGATGAGATGAATGTGAGTGGGTTAAAGTTTAGGTTTTTTAAGTATTTGACGATAGATGACAGGTTTAGCTTGGTATAGGTATTTTTTGAGTAGGAATGTTGGGGAGTGATCACTGAGGCTATCTGATAAGCAGCCTGTTATATATGATTGGGGGCTCTTACTGACTAGTATCCAATCCAGGGTAGTGTGCTTGCTGGAGTTTTTATTTATCCTGGTTGGTGACTGGACTAGTTGGGTGAAGCCATGAAGGTGTACATGATGGGTTGGATTGTTGCCAGAACAGGATTGCCAGTCAATATTGAAATCACCTAAGATGATAGTTTATTGGGGGAGATGGTGGGTAGACCAGCAGAGGAGGTTTTCTAGTGGAGGGATGTTTTGGCCAGGTGGGAAGTAGCATCCAATTATGTCAATGGTTTTATTTTGGTTAATTTTGAGGTTGGTATATATTATTTCTTTATTGCCTATTTGTGGAGCTGATGATTTTAAGATGTGGATGTTTAGATGCTGTTTAAATGTTATAGCTACCCCACCTCCTTTTTTGTTTAGCCGGTCTACTCTTAGTATGAAGTAGTATTTTATAAAGAGATAACTCAAATGCACAGACAACATGTGAAACTAAAGATATTTTACCATTTTATAATTGCACATTTTGTGCTTATATTAACAGAAGTAATTAGTTTGAATACCTAATTACCAGTGAAGTTTTTTTTTTTGCTGTTTTCCTACTTACAGGTCTTCTAACTTTGTTTACTTAGCCAAGTATGGGCATTGTGTATGTTTATATAGGTAAAACAATTAGGATGTTAAAAGAATAGATTTCTGAACATTTTCCCTAATGTATTTAGAGAAATATCCGCTAATGCATTAGGTAAACATGCACAATGCTCATAAACCTAGATGTACCTTTAGGATGATCGCCTTTTTACTCAATACCAAGCAATGCAAATATAAAAGTTGAATGTTTAGACTATAAATAGATTAATTATTTCGGTCAGATAAATATCCAGGACCTAATAACTTTACCAGTATAAAACCGGTTTTGAAATGGAGATCTTTAATTGTTTGAAGTATGGGCTGCTTTCTGATTGGATCATTTTTGGCTTGTGATTTTAATACTTTTTAATGAACTGAATGTGACCAACAAGAATCTGTATCGGTGATTGAAAATGAAGACCACCACAGTCAACTAAATTTTCAGGCTGGAGTATATACAGAACAAACTCGTCAAAGAGAATGAGGCACAGAAAAAAGCAAACTAAAGAAATTTGAGTGTGACCAAAAATGATTATTAGGTAGGACAGATTTAGGCAACATGTAAAGCTACACCTGGGCCTAGTAATATCAATGACGATTCTGTTTTCCCTGTGAATGTGTTTGTACAAGATTCAAATGGGGATGATTGGTCCATCAGGGGAGCACATATGATGTTAGAAGATTGCAGTGTTTACATGAGAGTAAACCAAGAACAGTGCAACCAATGCATGGACCATTCAGAATATCCCTAAATAACCATGGGGTTTTCAGCAGGCATAAGATCTAAAACATGGTCATGGTAGCAATGCAGCTATTGGACACCATCTTTCAAAGGAGCAGACAGTATAATCACTGAAAGAACTTGTGTAGATAAAAGGCATGACAGTGTATTCATTTTAAAATAGTGACTTTTTCTAGCTATATATTTTTAAACAGGATACACACAAAGCTGCTGAGAGTAGGCTCCAGAATCCACAATGAACTTGAAAAATACCAGGAAATGAATCTATGCAGAACTGCTTTATTACAACACACTAGCGCTTTCACAAAATGCTTCTTCAGGTGTAAAACTGATACAAAAAACCACACCTTAAATAGCCAGGTTGAATAATCACATGATGCACTCTAATTAACTTTTAAAAGGGAGACCTTAAAATCAGTTTAAAACGTACATATACACTATTAATAAAACATACACCCTGCATAAAGAACAGATATATAACAATATATATATAAGCACATTCTAATGAGCATATAAGCATATTTAATAAACAATCTATGATTATTATAAAATAGAAAAATAAAAAATATAAAAAACAAATAAATAAATAAAAGACAGGAATTACCTATGTAGAGCTCTTTTACCAAGAACAGGCTTCAAAGGCACCTGTTCATTTAAACCATGACCATAATTGGCTCTAAGCATGACTATCCACCTAGCCTCTACTTCCTCAGTTCTAGCTCTAATATCACCCACTCTAACACTCTCATATGTCCTAGAGACAACCATAAACATAAACTTATGTTGTACACCCATATTTTGTACATGCTTAGCTAAAGCATTAGTATTACTCCCTTTACCTATATGGTAATAATGCTCTCTTATTCTATCCTTTAGAGAACAATCTGTCTTGCCAACATAGAAACATCTACAGGCAACACAGTTAGCTAAATAAATCACGTGCATAGTTTCACAATCAGCCTGAACCCTGATGTCATACACTCTGCCTGTGTCAGGATGTGCAAAGAAAGGCTCTTTATTAATGTACTTGCACTGCGAGCATTTACCACATGATCTAGTACCAGGTACTGTCGGGGCATACTTTACTTCCTTAACATTACATAACCTTCTTCTTAAATTTTTCTTATTCTTAAAAGTGAACTGAGGTCTGGGGCCTATAATTTCACTTAATTGTGGATCAGTTAACAGAATATCCCAATGTTGGCTAATAATTTCAGTATACCTCATAACATCTCTTGAGTAAGGAATACAAACCTTAATATTATTTGCTCTATTGGTATTGCCACCAGCTGACCTTTTTGAAAAATACGGTTTGGCCCTACTCTCTCTCAATTTAGAGACATGAGTAGCATTATACTCTACCATTCCATAATCATAACCTCTCTCTGTAAGCTCATTAATGGTCTTATGTCAAAGTATGCCCCAACAGTACCTGGTACTAGATCATGTGGTAAATGCTCGCAGTGCAAGTCCATTAATAAAGAGCCTTTCTTTGCACATCCTGACACAGGCAGAGTGTATGACATCAGGGTTCAGGCTGATTGTGAAACTATGCACATGATTTATTTAGCTAACTGTGTTGCCTGTAGATGTTTCTATGTTGGCAAGACAGATCATTCTCTAAAGGATAGAATAAGAGAGCATTATTACCATATAGGTAAAGGGAGTAATACTAATGCTTTAGCTAAGCATGTACAAAATATGGGTGTACAACATAAGTTTATGTTTATGGTTGTCTCTAGGACATATGAGAGTGTTAGAGTGGGTGATATTAGAGCTAGAACTGAGGAAGTAGAGGCTAGGTGGATAGTCATGCTTAGAGCCAATTATGGTCATGGTTTAAATGAACAGGTGCCTTTGAAGCCTGTTCTTGGTAAAAGAGCTCTACATAGGTAATTCCTGTCTTTTATTTATTTATTTGTTTTTTATATTTTTTATTTTTCTATTTTATAATAATCATAGATTGTTTATTAAATATGCTTATATGCTCATTAGAATGTGCTTATATATATATTGTTATATATCTGTTCTTTATGCAGGGTGTATGTTTTATTAATAGTGTATATGTAGTGTATATGTATGTTTTAAACTGATTTTAAGGTCTCCCTTTTAAAAGTTAATTAGAGTGCATCATGCGATTATTCAACCTGGCTATTTAAGGTGTGGTTTTTTTGTATCAGTTTTACACCTGAAGAAGCATTTTGTGAAAGCGTTAGTGTGTTGTAATAAAGCAGTTCTGCATAGATTTGTTTCCTGGTATTTTTTAAGTTCATTGTGGATTCTGGAGCCTACTCTCAGCAGCTTTGTGTGTATCCTGTTCTTCGTTTTTTTACAGCTGCAGAGGTTTCTGGTGCCTGGCCTTTTGTGTTTTTCATATATTTTTAAACACTTATTCTAAGCTAGCAATAGTGCACGTGTACAAGCAATAATCAGTTCAGGCAGATAAAACTACAAACTACCAAGTAATTCTGCCACATGGACTGCATGAAAACAATGCGGGTTATTACTGGGGTTACTAGACATGAAAGTGATGTATTTCAAACTATGAGCTGATAAGACAGGAACTTATCAGCCAGCATTCCTCAGTGATGAGAGTTTGGTAGAAAAGATGCTAATAATAAAGAAAAACTAAATTACTGCAAAGGGATATTGCAATGTCCACTTCTATCATTTCATTAGAAGATTCTTCTACCTTGCCTTTGCTCCTGATATCTCCATGTCCCTAATGCAGCTCATAAGGGAGGCAATATCGATTATTATTGGCGGATCTCTGGATTTCCATTTTCTTTGTCACTAGCAGCAGCTAATGTAACAGCTGGCATTCAGATTTGTCCATAACAACAATTGGGCACATCACTGAGAGTAGTAGACATAACTGTCTTTATCACTGTTGATGTAATAAGGGCTTTCAATTGCTTAGCTTCTTCACTTAATCTAGTTAGATTTAGACTATCTTTATAAGTTTCTAAGTTTGCTGGAATAATATTAGTGTCACCTGTGTGGTACAGATTACTATAATTTGGGACAATATTTTCAAGATCTCACCAGGAGCATGAAAGTGTCTGCTTGTCACTATTTTTCATATCTTAGCCACATTTCTATCAGTCAGGCTGAAAGATATTTTCAAATTAAGCAACGTTTAGTGCTTTATTCATCTGTCAAATTTTGTATTCTAGATGTGAGTTAGTTTAATCCTTTTAAGTTGATTAGTTTGAGATTTGTAGAGTGTACTGACTATTTTTTTTCTATTACTGGGGAATGGCTTCTAGAAGGAGTAATTAGTTACCAATGAGCTGATTACTTCAAGGTTTAAGTCTCAAGGCAGAGTCAGATGTTTGGATTTCCCAAAATACACAGACATCTAGAAAGTGCTCCCTTGAGACTGACCATTGGCAAATAGTGGCACTAAGATGGAGCCTTTAGCTATTTATGCTGGTAAGTTTTTACAGGTGGCTGTAATGATGTGTGTGTCTTTGTTGGAGATTATTTTGCCTTTCTTAGGAGTACTAATCACATAAACTGGAGGCTAATGTTTTAGTAACTGTTGACATCACTTCTTTCTAGACTGTGATACTTAGAGTTTAGACTAGAGACAGTGTGTGGTGAATTGCTGGCTTCTAAGTGTTTTACTTAGGAGCAAACTGAGATTACTAATGGAAATACTTGATGTAATTTTAGCATGTAATTATAGACTGTATAAGGCAACTAAGCCATGTGGCCATTTGACCTTGCCAGTACCCACCCCTGTAAGACTTTACCTCCTTTTTGAAAGCGCAACAGGCCAGTCATTCCAGGGCTGAATTTATGAATACCCTATCCAATTGCCTAATTCCTTCTTAAAGGAAGATAGTGCATAAGGTGGGGGGGGGGTGATGGCCTTGAAGGCAAGCCACAGCTCACCCTGTAGAGTCTTTAGAACTCTGAATTGAGGGACAAGGCCTCTCTTAGTAGCTCAGGTCCTTTAGGCATATGATCTTTTTTGCCAGGAACCGTTGGCGTCTCTCCAACTGTTTGATATGTTTAGTAAGATATGTCCCAAAGGAGACATCGCATTCAATAATGAGACTGATCAGTGCAGAATGCAGAAGTATAAGACTTCTTTGCATCTAGGGGAATACCCTTGGAGATCATATGTACCTGGTAAAAGGATTTCCTCACCACTATTCAACATGATGCTCAAAAGAGAGGGAGTTATCTACCTATGTACCAAAGTCTCCTATAATATCCTCATTTTAAAATGGAGTGTTTCTTATCCAGTGAGCTAGGTAGAGGGTTTCCTTACCAAATACAACAATATTGCATTTATCGGCATATAGTTTTAGCGTGTTTCCAGAGCATTAGATATTGACATATGTAAGTTCACTTTGTAGCTTCTGCATATCAGAAGGGGATTTTAGTATAACACACAGTTTACAATCATTTGCAAACTTGGTTAACCAGAGTTCCCTGTTTTTGATTTGGAGAGTATTGAAGTATATGCCAAATATCACAGGTCATGGTACATATCCTTGCTGTCTGAGGACACACGTGCCACCCTCACAGTTTGGGTTCTGTCCCTCAGCTAGTTATTCATCTAACTACATAAGGATCAATTGGGAGTGCAATTAGCATGTTGCTAATGTTAGCATATGATATGGAATCCAATGCCTTGGTGCTAGGTCAAGGTATGCAGTATGGACAGCATGACCATTGTCTATAGCTTTCATTATCTTTTCAAAAACAGTTCATCAGATTCATTCGACAGGATCTACCCTTAAAAAGGACAAGCTGCTGAGAGTCAAAGTCTTGTAAGGATTTGTACTTTATTGGTCTGTGAAGACCTGTTCCATGGCTTTGCAAATGAGGCTCATTAGGCTGATAGGTCTGTAATTTCTGGGGTCTGTGGTGGGTCCACCCCAATTAAGTGGCAGCGTAGACAGGGCTATTATGAAAACATTTAGAGCAATATTTGATGTTATTTTGTAACTTTCTGTCATATAAAGAAAGAAGGATTTGTAATTATTCATAATCTGATGCCAGGCTAAGTTCCTGGAAATACAAGCACGCCAAACCTCTCACGTGGAGCAATGCACGGCCAACCAAACTATTCAAACCACACAACGGCCAGCAAGTGATGTTCCAAAAGTATTTTATTGGTAAAGTACACATAGGATATAAAAATATATCCTGCTCCAAACCGGTTTCGGTTCCCCTTCTTCAGTGGAGCAAAGAAAAATGAATAAAAAAGCCAACAAAAGCACCTGATACCATTTATAGTATCAGTCAAACCAATCATCCAATCAAAATGCAACCTAATAGACTGAATGAGACCAACACCCCAGATTGTGATCTTCTGGTCTGTGAAGACACAAAATAATGTAAAAACACATTCAAAAAGAACAAAATCATAAACATTCATAAACAAATAAAAATAGTATATGAAAAAAACCTTCATGGTGGCATACCTAAATAAAAAACTGAATATGATGTTATGGAACATCAATCCAACAAATTGGCTAGTATCAGATCATATATGTCATGAAACAAAAAGATTTTTTATATGTTTGATGATCAGCAAGATCAATATGAATGGCCTACATCAGTACAACATATATATATTTTTTGTTTTTATACAAGATCATATATGCCATAAGAAGAGAAAGATATGTATCAATATGAATATGCTATAGGTGGTCATTAATGCCCGGGGGAAATAATGCACCCAGATGTACAATCCAATATTTTTCTTTTTGTGTCAAAATGTTTTCCCAACCTTGTTGATGACTCCTATCACCAACAATCCGATCAATAATAGTGAATTTGAATTTTGCCTTTGGATGTTTGACTGTATGTAGGTAGAGAGCATTAGTTGTTTTCTTGTTTCTAATGTTACTCCTGTGTTCCCCAATTCTAATTTTGAGAGGCCGAGCCTTAGTTCTCCTGATGGTATTTTTCAGTTTTCGGTCCCTTAGATAAACCATTTGATGTTGACCCTTATTTATGGGTCTGTAGTGCTATTATATTGTATTACTTGTATTGTTTATTTATGGATGTGGACCACCAGGATGGTTTGCTCCCACCCTTCCCATTTTGTTTACTTTTAGTAGAGACTGACAGATTTATAATGCTTTCTATGTGAGTATAGAATTTGTGTAACTACTAGCCATGTCAACATCATGGAGGTTACGGTTATACCAGAACTTAAAATTCATCAAAGAATTGTAGGAAGCCTATGCATTTGAAGTCTTTAAATATTGTGATATTTACATATGCTGGCTTAGGGATTTTGAAAGAGAAGGTTACAAATCTGAGGCATGACTTGATTGTGGAAGGGTATACCAGTGGGATACTGCATATAGATGCTATATTGGCAAAGACCAAGTCAAGAACCCAAGAAGATTTTGTCCTCTAGTGAGCTCTTCGGTCCAAGGAATTCTTGTTTATAAAGTTGATGAATTTTTGATTATAGTCTACATCTGAGGTATGTCTCTCAGTTTATTAATAGGTAGTTAGTCTCCCTGAAGGATGGAGTTTTTGTGTATTTGAAGTTCATATGATGTACTTATTAAATGGACATTTTGTTTGGGGGGGATTTAGGAGGTTCTATAACATGTTGTGATCTGATAGCTGGTTTTATTTAGAGTGAGCTGAATTGCATGAAGTTCAGTTTCTGGGAATCTGCCTTGAGGTAGTGTGGCCTTTTAACAGATATGGATACTCCCCAATTTCCCATCAGGTCTTAAGGCTTGGTAGGTGCAAAACCCTGTTATGGGGGTATGCTGTCTGCATTTCTCACCCACGTTTCAGTAGTAGTTCACACATAAATGTGTTCCAAATGTAAGAGGGCTTCAAGTTCAGACAGTTTATTATTTAAACACCTAACCCTGAATAGCACCACATTGATATTGTCCAGTGCTGCTGGGCTTAATGATATTTGTCATGTTTTTTTGAGGTTAGAAGATTCCTTAACTGGATTTGCACTAAAAAGGCTCAGTGGAGGCAACAAAGACTTTTTTTTAGTATGCTTGTGGAATTCAAACTGTCATTTCAAGTAGGTTAGTGAAGTAGCAGTGGGGTCATAACTGAACCCCCAGCTATGCTAATACTGTCATGTCAGCTATGACAATGGATATATTTTAAACTCTAATTTTGCTGAGTACATCATCTTTTTTTAAATGCTTTGTTGATGATTGTTTGTAATTTGGAAAGATTGTTTTCATGAACTAGATTTATTTATGAAGTATTTAAATAATGTGAACATTTACCTACGTTTTACCCTCAGTAAGTGTGAATTCTATTTTTTTATTATTGATTATTTTTATTATTTATTTGTAAAGCCCAATGATCTTTCCAAAATTTGTATTAAAAAAAGTGCAGAGTAATGCATATTTAAATTATGACAGTGTGCACCCTATGACCTTTATAAAGAACATTCTGAATGGGCATTGGGATAGATCCGCGGTGGTGGTGCTGAGATAGCGATGTCGCCTCACAGTAAGACGCTGTCCGGTTCGATTCTCAGCTAGAGCGTATTCTGCGTGGAGACGTGTGAATGAGCGTACCTTCGTTGAAGGTTGTGCATCAGGGCTGGTAACTCGGCACGTAAAAATCAACTACCAATCATTAGCGGACCGGAGTTCCGCTGTGGCGACCCCTAAAAGCCAAAAGACACAACATTCTGAATGGGCATTGGGAAAGAGTAAGCCGGTTAACTGAAGATTAACTTTTTGAAGCAGAAAATACTGCTTTAGATATGTTTTGTGAAAAAAAGCTATCCTGCAAGTTTAGTCAATAACTTTTGAAATGAAGTTGAAGACAAAAGAGCTAAAAATTATAAACTATGCAGACATGCTGAAGTTTGTTATTAAAACTTCTCACAGTAATTTTAGCACATCAATACTGATAAGATCTTCTGAGGATGAGTTTAGTATAAAGCACTTGTGAGAAGGAAGTGGAAATCTTAAGTGGGTTTCTTGAAACTGAGTAAGATTGATAGGCAACCTGTTTTATGAGAGAAAGAGGAAAAGAATTGAAGGACATCTTTAAGACAAGGTTGAATTATTTGTCAGTTCTGGTGGCAGCAAGAGTTCAAGCTATTTTTAAATTAAATGACTGCAATTATTGCAGCTGTATTAACTATGAAACAGACATCTGAGCTTGTATCCAGAAGGTGTAAAATTGCAGTTCTAGGTGACTTCAGTTATAAACTTAGGTATGTGGTTTATGGAGCCTGCTGCTCCAAATGAGATATATTTTATATTGGTAGAACTACCAGAGAATGACATGCTAGGATTTAAGAACATATTGATGCAATTGAAACCAAGGACAATAGAAATGCCCTTTTCAGACATAAAGGTACTTATAATGAATTTAAGTCTTTTTGTTTCTTTGATTAATAACGTAAAATAAGCTACCTTTTAGATTTGATGCAGTGGCTGACTTGGCCTAGGGAGAATACTGTTGCCAGCTAATACTGGATATCTGCAGTGCTTCATGGGATTAATGACATGGAAAACTTCAAAGTTTAAGGAAAAGTTTGAAGCATGGAATATGTGAGTGGTCATGTGATTTGTCCGCACATACTATTTAGCCGTGTTTTGCATTTTCACTGCAGTCACCTTTGTGGGATGAAATAAATAAGTGAATAAAGCTTTCATTTTTTTGTCAGCTGCCCTTATTTATATTTGTAATTTGCATAATTTGACGATTCTCGGCTGGAGTGCCTTCTGTGTGGAGTCTGACCTCCCCATGGTCGAGTAAAGTCTAAAGACATGCAGGTAGGTGCGTGTGTGAATGCATGTGCCTTACCTCGCCACCGTAAAAATCCACTGCCAATCATTAGTGGACCGGAGTTTGGCTGTGGCGACCCCTAACTGGGAAAAGCCGAAAGACATTAGTTTTAGTCTACTTTGTGAACAGCTTTGATTTTATCTGTAGTAAAATCTATTGTATTTCTTCTTTGCGCCAGGGTGACGTGTTTAGAGTCAGGTGCCATTATAGTTGCCTGATGCAGCAGTGCCTGCACGTGGTTCACCTATGCTTGGCATGCTGTATGCCTGAGACTACTGGTGATGTCTGTATCTCTCAGTCCTCAGGCATTATGAATCATGCAGCCACTCTCATAATGCTCTTTCCTGCAGCTTCAGCAGTACTGTAATAGAAGTGCATCAAATCTTAGAACTTTCACTGTTGGACTGTTTTGATCTCCAGAAAGTCTCTATCCCACTGGCTGTATAGTCAAGCCAGGGAGAAAGAGGCTGCTGCAGGCAACCTGAGTCAAAAAGACAATTATTTGTCAGTGTTGTTAGTTCACACAATGGATATTTGTTTAAAACTTTTCTACGAAAAGCAGATGGGAAGACTAGACTTGCACAAAGCTTTGTAGGCCAGATTAAAAGTTTTAATGGGTTGCTTTAAATAAAATTAAAAAAAAAAGAGGTTAAAGAAAAATTCCTCATTTAAGTAAGATTGAAGGCTTAGACAAAGCTCATGCATATTCTTCCAAAATAGAAAGATATTTAGAAGGTGAAGTTGACTACAGTGAAAAGAACTAGAAAAGGAAGCAGTATAGCCCAAGAGGCAGCTTCTCCTCCTGGTTGAAATAATGAAACACCTGGAAGACTGTCACTTTGGATAAAAAAAAAAGTTTAAGCCCATGATACAATCAAGGGTTGAAGATAGACCACAGACAGAAATGCAGCAATTAATTATGAGAGCAGTTTCTGCACAGGCTGAAGTGCACATGACTTCAGTTAGGAAGGAATCGGTCACCTGACCGTGATGTAGACCTTTTATCTCAGAGATGAGCAGAATGTTTAAGTAGCATTCCTAAAACCTACTTTAATTTTCTGGTTAGATTCAGGTGGCACACGATTTGGGATGAATGTCCAGGAAATGATGGGAATCATCTGTGTCCTATTCAAGAATGGATATTTTTTTTTTTTTTATACAACAGCCTGTAGCGACAAGGGTTTTATCTGCAATATATTTGCTTGACTAAAATTGCAGAAAAATATTAAAGGTAGTGCTGGTCCACTAACAGAAAAACATGACAACACTGGAATACTGACTTGATGCAATACCTTCTATTGGACTAAAACCTTCATAGGCCTTGGAGTGAAAGCTCAGATTATTGCCTATTCTGATAACCGCATACTTTATAAATCAACCTTCTGTATGTCAGTGAAAGAAAAAAAAAAATACTACTCTCCTCCTCCCAGAATGAGGAGAAAATAGTTCATCTTTTAATTTTGAAATGAATAGTGATACTATCCTCACCTGGTTTCATACTTTCATAAGTGATATTATCCAACATTTGAAAGTATTTTTGATTGGGAGAGCTAAAGAGGTATGTTCCTTATCAGGGCATAAAAGAATTGTCTGGAAAGGCCATAGTTTCTCAAATTCATGTATTTATGAAAATTAAGAAAAAAGTAAGATCTCTCTGCCTGTCTGTGTACATGTATCTATTCAATATTGTGTGCTTCTTTCTTTATATGTATATATACACACACACACACACACACACACACGTGTGTGTGTGTGTGTGTGTGTATAAAATCTGTATGTAAAATATATGTGTGATTGTGTATGTATAGATAGATATATGTATGGACACATACACGTGCATATAGGTATCCTGTAACAATGAAGCATATATATATATATATATATATATATATATATATATATATATATATATATATGTGTGTACGTATATGTAAACATAAGAAAAGATTCTTGCAATGAGGTGCAATAGTTTACCTACCTTCTCTCTCCCTTAAAGAGAATTTTTAAACCAGAGGGAAAAACGCGGTGGTGCACCGGTTAGCGTTGCTGCCTCACAGCAAGAGGTTCTCTGGTGCGATCATCGGCTGGGGTACCTTCTGTGTGGAGTCTGCATGTCCTCCTTGTGGTCACGTGGGTTTCCTCCGGGTGCTCGGGTTTCCTTCACATCCCAAAGACATGCTGTAGGTGGATTGGACACTCTAAATTGGCCCTAGGCGCGTGAGTGCGTGCATGTGTGTGTCTTCTGTGGAAGGTTGGGCACCTTGACACCATAAAAACTCCACTGCCAATCATGAGCTGACAGGTGATCCGCTGTGGCGACCCCTAACCGGGAAAAGCCAAAAGAAGAAGGGAAAACTCTTATTTCTTCAGCATCAAAGTTGCTGGACAAGCCTCGTTAATATCAGGAAAAAAAGAACCATGAGCTGCAGCCAATCTCAGCTGATCCTTCAGAGTTATCAAGTACTTGTAATTTGTTTAGAAATTGATACTTCATTATTGAAAAATAAAAAAATATTAAATAGATAAGAGGTTTTGTCCTTAACAGAGCTTTATTAAATCTAGCTCCATTTGACATGACATGCATTATTTTATATGGTTTAACACATTGTCCATTGTCCAATGCATGTCCTGTAGACAGTGGAAAGTAGTATCAGAATATCAACATTTCTTGTTACCAGTAGTTCACTTTGTTGACCGTTCATTTTCTAGACAGTGGTAAGTTGTTTGCTGTTAGGGATAGGAGTGTGTTTCTGTGGGTTAGGGTTAGAGTAAGGGTTGAGTAAGGGGATAGTTCTTGTGTTTTTTTTGTGTGTGTCCGTGTGTGTGTGTGTGTGTGTTGCATACGTGTGTCTGAGCCTATCTTGTTGTTGTAGTATTAGTAGTAGTAGTAGTGTTATGGAAAGTGTTTTTGTAAGCTAAAGGGTAGGGTACTGGTTAGGGTAAGCAAGCATTAGTCCCTCTGACAACATTACTAATTATTGCTAATCCTTATCTTGCCGCTAATCCTAACCATGTACCTTACATTAGAAAAGTCTCTGAAGAGACGACCAATGTACTTGGGGAGGAAGAGGAAACAATGAATCAACAGCCAAGAGGGAGTGTCCTTTCACCAAATGAGGCGCATTCCGTCTATTCTACACCGATGAAAGTGCCATCGTCTTCGGCAACCAATAATAAGGCAACAACTGCCTCCACAACTACAGCCATGGTAAGAAGGAAGATTAATATGGAAGGAGGACAACAACAGGTTTTTCTTGTTTTACCCCTAGCGTTTCAAGCAGGGAGAAGAAAATCTGTGGAACAGGACATCTACAGGGGCCAGAAACTGAAAGAAGCACCAGGTCAGTTACAAACTCACACTTTGAAGAAAATGTGGGGGTATGGGCAGAAGAGTTAATATAGATTATTTCCAAATATGAACTGTCTCCAGCTGAGACTTCTTTATTAAACAGAGGTTTAAATTTTATACCTTCAACTAAAATGGACATTAGTGAATTTTTGTTATGCCTGCATATGTTTACTAGAAATGTAACATTGAAACAACAATTTGGAAATTGCAATGAGGCAAGGAATGTTCAGTTTAAGAAAAACAGTCTGTATGTACCAATATTACCGCATAATATAGAGACTTTCTTAAAAGCTTGTGAAAATGCCATTTATAACACAGGAAACAATAGTTTTTTAGAAGAAGGAAAGTATAATTTGACAAAGAGTGAGCACAAAGCATTGTGGGACTTGCAGACTAATGACATAATAGTTATAAGACCCGATAAGACCCGCTGACAAAGGGGGACCAGTCGTAATATTGAATGCTGACTTTTATAATACAGTTATGGGAGAAATGTTATTGGATCCAAATGTATATGTTGAAGTACCAACAACAATTGTGTTTGAAATGAGTGAACAGATTGCCAGTACCATATATGAATGCATGTGTATGGAACTATTAAGTAAAGATCTTTTTAATTATTATACTGTTGAAAATCCACTCATACCTCAAATCCATGGTCTTTTCAAGATACACAAAGACCCATATAACCTGAAATTTAGACCTATAATAGCAGGGGCAGGATGGCTAACAGAACCCATCTCTTTATACCTGGATAAGGAATTGAAGACAGCACTCAATGAATATGCATATGTCTTGAAATACACAGAACAGTTTTTAGTGGACCTTTATGGGGCAGTGAAGTAAATGGGAACAGCAGATATGGGGATGCTGGCCACACTAGATGTAGTGTCTTTATTCACAAGTATACCCACTGACCAGGAGATAAGCATGGTGCAATCAGTGTTGACAAGGCAGGGAAAGTTCTCTAATACTAAGATAGACTTTCTCTGTATGTTACTAGAATTGGTACTGGAGCATAACATATTTATGTTCAATGGCATATGCTATAAGCAGTTGTCAGGGGTTGCCATGGGCACGTTGTGCCAACACATATGCAAACCTGGTTATGGTTAACTGGGAATATGAACATCTGTTAGGTAATCCCCAAATAGCCTTTTATAGGCATTTCGTAGATCTTTTTATTTTTTGGAAAGGTGATGGTGAACAACTTAAATCCCTGCATGCACACCTAAATACTACTAGTGACTTTTTAAAGTTTACGATGGACTGTTCTGAAATGAGTTTAGACTTCCTGGACATTACCATATACAGAGAAAATGACCAATAATTTACGAAATTACATAGGAAACAATGCTAGAGACCATCTTTTCTACACAGAAACAGTATGCATAACCCTAAGATTTTTCCTAACATAATCAGAGGTCAGGCAATGAGAACATCTCGCCTATGTTGTCAAGAGGAAGTGTATAGAAATGACTTAACTTAGCTAAGAACAGGTTTCATTAATAGGGGGGTATAGTGAACATGAAATTGATAAGGTGTACCATAATGTACACAAAGAAAGGAAAGGTAAAGCTAAGCCCTACTACTCTGATAGAGCAGGTAGTGACAGGGTAGGTATCTGGAATAGTGTATTATCACACATTCTGATGGTTTTACCAGATTAAAGAGATGTGAAAAGGTTTGAAACCATCATACGACAAAATTGGCATATGTTGTTAGTAGATGAGGATACTACCAACATAATGGGTGGACAACCACATTTTGCATTTAGAAATAAGAAAAATCTGAAACAGCAGCTTTGCTATCCAAGGATACCTACTCTGATGGATAGCACAGTGAATGGTACCCGTAGATGTGGAAAATGCACACAGTGCATTTATATAGATGAATCAAGGTTTTTCAAGCACCCTGAAACAGGGCGTCTATGGGAGCTAAGAAATTCTGCTGATTGCAATACTAAGAATGTAGTGTATGTAGCTCACTGCACAACATGTTTCCATTTCTATGTTGGCAAAACTAACAGTCACCTTAGGGAATGGATAAGGGATCACCTTTACTGCACTAGAAAAGGGCAACTGTATAGTGCCTTGGCTAAGCATACATTGGATAAGGGGGATGACCATATATTTTTATATCCGGTTTTACACACTCAGAATGTCAGCAAGAAGATGGGGGACATAGTCAATACTACTGAAAATATGGAAGTAAAATGGATTTTGCATTTAGGAGCATACAGCGGTTTGGGTTTGAATGATAGTGTTCCATTGAAACCAGTGCTAAAATCTAGAAGGTTAAAATAAAATAAATAATAATACTACTATCTTAAGAGAAGACTACATAAACACATGCAGGGCTTTGGGTCAATATGACAGTATTTCTTGAGCTGCTTTTAGCATAGATATCACTAAAGACAAGTATTTGTTGAGATGTATGTTTAAAGCATATGTATTTATTAGGCAGAATATATGCATTAAGTTGTTTGTGTACTGCTTATATTTTTATATAAATGTACATATATTTTTATGGTTACACCCACACACACCAGCAGTTACTAAGTGGGCAACATGAGTATATATGTATTTATTCACTGACTTTTTATGTATTTTATTTATATTCATCCACATGTTCTTGTTTTTACATTTTGTGCATGTGGTTTTTAAACAGTGTTTTTCTGACTTCAGCAATTAACTAAGGGCAAAACGTAACCATAGTAATTAATTGATTGCTGAGTGCTGAATTAACTTTTGAGTGGTAGGATTGGTTGTTTTAGTAATGAATTAAAGTATTTAAGTGCTGTTGCTGTTTGAATGAACTGTCTGATGAAGCAATGGTTACCATTGTGAAAGTGCTCACCATTTTGTATTAAAAAAAGAAGATTTTTTACTTTGTCGTGGTTCAGCTTCTTTATTCCAGCTACCTTCCTACTGGGCACCTGTGTTTCAACATTTTCATCTTCTGAGCTGGTTTGGATTTATTTGTTTGTTACTTAATGACAAATGTAAAACAGCAAGATTAAGAAGCTGGAACATACATACGTTTTATATGCCCTAAGTACCGGACCTGAAAAAGATAAAGAAAGGAAAACTATTTCCTTTCCCAGTCTTAAAACAACCCCCCCACACACACACACACACACACAGTAGCCTCAAATTTGTCTCAATACTGGCAGTGTTACAGAAATTTTTGTTTTAGGTAAGGTGTAGGGTTAATGTTGGGCAAGGGTAGGGTTAGGGTCACCACATATTACTATGGTGGCACAGGACTGTCCCCCAGCACTGTCTTAGTAATGCATGCAAACCTTAACCATAACCCTGCCCCTGTTCCTACCACCAATACTAACCAAGTGTGTGTGTGTGTGTGTGTGTGAGATTCATCTTCTGCTTCTGTTACCAGTTAGTGCTAGATTTCTAACAGTGTGGTAAGGAAGTTTTCCTTATTCCCAACTGTTGTGTGATTTCAGGGTAACTGTTTTCACTTTGCAGGGGTGCAGTGGGGTTGCCACTTTTTTAATCTATTTTGTTGTCTTTTTTTTTTTTTACTGTTTTTTGTGTATTATAATGTCTGATTTAATGAAGTTTGATGTTTCAGTGTAGACCTTTATATAATATAATATATATATATATATATATATATATATATATATATATATATATATATATATATATATGTGTGTGTGTGTGTGTGTGTATATATATATATATAATGTGTGTGTGTGTGTGTGTGTGTATATATATATATATATATATATATATATATATATATGTGTGTGTGTATATATATATATATATATATATATATATATAAACATCTATATATAGACATACACACATATATGTGTGTGCATAAAGATATATTATAGAGGACATTTGATTGAATCGCAAATTGTACAACCTGTTTGATTGAAAAGTCATTTGACTGACCTGCAGTGGAGTGAAAATCGTAGATATGCAGTGACAATATGTGCTGCTGTTTTTTCTGATCATAGATGTTTGGGAGTGTAGAACAGTACATGTGGACTGGTAATGGTCAATCCTGTGTTATACCCCCATATCTGTAGATGTTTCCATTTGTCAGCCAGCAGGGATTCACTGTGTGTGGTGATTTTTCTTTTCTCCACATGTAGTTAGTATATAGAAGTAAGGGAGAGCTCACAGCAGGCTTGGCCTTTGCCAAAACATTTGTTTTGGTATACTTAAGTTGTAGAATATTTTCTGTCAGTTGTGATTCAGACAAATTAGCATTCGCTCAAATGGCATAGATCTTTATATTGAAACCTATTTTATGCAAGTCCCACTGTACCTAATATGTGGGGGTTTGCACCCTCACACACTATGCTAATTATGTATATTAACTCTGGGAGCACACATTAGTAGGGAAAGGGCATATTCCATTTCCAGCATTTTGCATTTCAGTATTTGGTACCGTCAGCAATTTAGTATGTTCAGCATGTGTATGTATCTATGTATATATGTGTATTGTATATATAATGTGTTGTGTGTGTGTATGTGTGTGTGTGTATATATATATATATATATATATATATATATATATATATATATATAATGTAGGTACGTATATGTGTACATACATACAGACACACACACACACTTAGAATAATATCAGTAAAAAGGAAAAAACTTGAACACAATAAAAAACTGAAATTGTACACAAAAGAAATGTTACCAATAGAAAGCAATGCCTTTGTAAGGTGGCAAGTCCTCCTACAACCTGACACTCTCCCTCTAACCAACCGACATGTATTCCAGTTCTGTGATTGCAGTACCACAGTGATAGAAACAGAACTGTAAAATTCCTACACAAAACACATTTTGACCTCAGACTAATGCATCCAAGCATGAAAAATGTGGAAATGATGCTTCTCTCTTTCCCACAGAAAAGAAAAGGATATTTGTTTTCCTTTGCAAAAACAGAACTTTAAAACATCATCTGTATGATTTATTTCAGTCTGTAGTATATAATGTTATGTAGTATGTGTTACATATATGATTGCATTGTATTTTATGCATATCTTAGCTTGCATTTGTATACATTTTTTTTCTTTTCTTAATGCAATCTGACTGGATCTTTTACTCTTACCCACGCTGCATTCAATTTTACTATTATATATTCTGATTTGTGCTATGTACTCATTTTATATATAATATTGTTGACTGAAAGACCATGATGTATTTCTGCTCTTTTGAGCTTTGGTTGTGGCAGTAAATGGTCAGCAGACCAGTCCAATTACCAGGTGAACAACTAGTAAGTAAATAAATAATGTGGTATTACCCATTCAGTATATTGTCACTAGGGAATATGTAATCTGAAATTTTATTACCCATGTGTAAACAGTCTATGTGGTTTATGCTCCAGGAATAACATACAATGAATCAAAAGTGTTTCTGTTGAGAGACGACAGCCCCCCCCCCCCCCTTTACTGCATACTTTTGTATACTCAGTCTGTCTGATGCCACCCAGTTTCAGGGAAAGGGAAATACTTGTCACATTGCAGATAAAATGTTCAGGTTTTGTTCTCAATTTGCCTAGTCTTGCAGGGAGAATATAAAACTTACAAAAAAAAAAAAAGAGAGAAAAAGTTTTGCTAGGCATGTTAGCATTGAGAGAAAAAGCCATGACAATAACCCAGGAAACCCAGATTCACTCAGTGGCTTGAGCGCCTGCTGGAGCTGTTGTGGGGAAGTAGTAGATTGGCATTTTCTCTGCTGGGATGGGGAGGTGCTTACACAGAGTGTCTCCCTACAGATTATGTAGTGGAGACCAGACACATGGAATTAACAGTTCAGTGATCTGTGCCTCACAATGAGCTCATTTCACAACCCCTCCTAGAACCACCAGATGATTTGCAACGGACCCCTCCCTATTTCCATCTTGTCTCCCCTGTCTAAAATACTTGAAAAATGTATCCACAAACAGCTTCTTCATCATATTATCTGAGAAAATCTTCTTAACCCCACACAACATTTTTTCCCCCAAAGCACAGTACTGCTATTGCTTTAACTTCCTTCACAAATACTATCGCAAAATTTCATGATGACAATAAATTAGTTTCCTGCCTGTTTCTTGATCTATCCAAAGCCTTTGACACTGTTTGTCATGGACAACTACTATCCAAACTTGCTTCTGTTAATCTCTCAAACTTTGTAATATCTTCATTCTCCAGCTACCTCTCAAACAGATTCCATGCTGTGAAATGGCAGTCTAACTTCTCTCCATTTCTACCAGTACAAACCGGAGTGCCCCAAGGTTCCATCCTTGCTCCCCTACTTTTCAACATCTTTATTAATGACCTCCACTCTTCCTGTCCACTCTCTACCATTATTCAATATGCTGATGATTCCACAATCATCTCCTGCTCTGACAATATCACACACCTTCATATCCTCAACCGAGAATCTCTCCACTCTGTCAAAAGATAGCTTACTTCCCACCAAATTACTACTGAACCCAAAGAAAACTAAACTTCTCTTATTTCTCCCTGCTACCCTTCAGCATCACAAAACTTCCTTTTCTGTCTCCTCCCTGAATAATACTGTCATCTCAACTGAACCCCACACTAAACTCATAGGTGTTATTATTGATAACCATCTCAAATTCGATCTACACACTCAGCAGTGCATTAAAAAGACCAAGCAAAACTAGACCTACTATATAGAAATAATAAATACCTTACAAATGCTTCCAGACTCTCGCTTGCACAAGCCTTTCTGCTCCCCACACTGCTCTATGCAGCCCCTATTCTCATACACCTAGCAAATCTCACTAAACTAGAACTCCACTATAACAAAGTAACATGATTTTCCTCCAGCCTACATTACCACATCTACTACTGCATTGCCTTAAGAAATCTGCAATGGATAGAATTTCATCACCAAATCCTAATATCTCAGCTTCTCTTGGCTCATGCAGTTTTACACCAACCATCCTCCTCTCCCTCTCTCTCATCCAGTCCTGTACTCCCAGTCGCTCTCTCCATAGCTCTCAACAGAACCCACTGCAAGTCTATATCCCAATGAAAATATTGGCAAATTACTTTACACCTATTCCATAGTAAATACCTGGAACCAACTAGCTCATAATGTCAGATTATCACTAACCCCAACACCTTTAAAATAGCAATTAAAGATTACCTCCCAAATCATGGTCGTGTCCCAATATAAGGTATCTTCCTCTACCAATAGACTGGTGTCCTCTCAGCTACTACCACACTAGTCCTTTCACTGGCTTCCTACCTGTTTTTTTTCCCCACTAGTATTTACTCCAAATACTTATTTC
Organism: Protopterus annectens; assembly: GCF_019279795.1. NCBI lineage: Eukaryota > Metazoa > Chordata > Ceratodontiformes > Protopteridae > Protopterus > Protopterus annectens. Next base: position 870,139,902 of record NC_056748.1, read on the forward strand.
CTCTGTTTCTCTTCTATGCTATACTAGCTTTGAGTTTATACCTTACTACTGGGCTCCTCTGCTACTCTACTACTGTGCTCCTCTGCTACTCTTTTCTTTGTGTTATTTTTTATGTTTCTCTGCTTCTCTTCACTGTTTGCAGTTTTAGGAGCTCTTACTATATATATCTTCCTAACTGTATTAATAACTGTTCATATTTTATTATCTACAACATTTATGTACATGCCCGTTATATTGATTTTTGTCGCTGATGTTTTTACTCTGAGTTACTTCTACACTGATTATTTTCTATAGTCTGTTACTTATGTAAAAACTGAACTAGTTATGTGTGGTTCTTCTTATGTACTCATTTTTTTCTCTTGCAAAAACTGTCTGTCATATAATGTTTAAATGATGTATTATTGGAGCTCTTCTCTGGATCCACTTCGTAATGTCAAGATTTCACAATCTCAAAGCTCTGAATAATGATGCTAAAAACTTCAAAATTGCAGAATCTCTAAAATTGTCAATGGAAATTGCTGTACAGTGCAGAACTGGAACTATACCATTCTCTGCACTGTAGTGCAATCTCTGAGTTGGTATATTTAAGTTGCAGAGGAGCTTGCCCCCCCCCCCCACAAAAACATGATTCCTGATGGTTTGCTGGGTTTTTTTTGTTTTGTTTTTTTTGTGTCGATTCCATAATCTCTATGTTCTGAGAGTCAGCGTGCAGGCTATACTCATATAAGGCAAGATACAATATAGCTCCTCAAAAATATTTTTAACTGTTTATTGAAACTTACAGAAAGCTTACAAATAAAAAAATTTGTAAAATTCAAATTGCAATACTGCTGTTAAGCGCTTTCATTTGCTAACCGCAAACTTCTTCAAAACAGCTGTTATGTTCAAAACACAGACCTTTTAAAATCTTTTTGGCACCATAACATGTACTGATTTTCATTTAAAGTATCAGTGCTCATTTGTTGAAAAGAAAGGAAATTGTAATTCTAAGAATATTATTTATTTAGCTGCATGTTCGTCATGCCGCCTATTATATTGGCAAAACTGAGAAGCATTTTAAAAAGAGAATTTATGATCATGTATACAGAATCCGGGTACATGATACAAAAAATGACTTATATAGACATATAGAAAAGAAGGGTATTCATCATAAGTTCCATTTTGCCATTATAGGCCAAGTTTTATTAGATAATAGGGGAGGGAATGTGAAAGCTATATTAAGTAAAAAAGAAAGCATCTGGCAAGTTTTAACAGATGCAACAAAAGACCCAGGTGTCAACGAATATATTTCTATAAAACCTTTTTTAATGTTGTGTTGATACCTTAAAATTCATATGTTGTATGAGTTGATTAGGTTTGTGTATATATAAGGTTTTAAACACATGAATTTCATCTTAGGGTGTGTTTTAGGTATATTATTAGTATGAATTATACACATTCCTATTTTATAGTATTTTAACTATATTAGTCATTTTAAATATGTTATATATGGCTGTATTTATTGTATATAGTATTGAGTAAAGAGTTATGTATTTAGGTTCTCAACAAATGAGCACTGGTACTTTAAATGAAAATCAGTACATGTTATGGCGCCAAAAAGATTTTAAAAGGTCTGTGTTTTGAACATAACAGCTGTTCTGAAGAAGTTTGCGGTTAGCAAATGAAAGCGCTTAACAGCAGTATTGCAATTTGAATTTTACAGATTCTTTTATTCGTAAGCTTTCTGTAAGTTTCAATAAACAGTTAAAAATATTTTTGAGGAGCTATATCGTAGCTTGCCTTATTCGAGTATAGCCTGCATGCTGATTCTCAGAGCTAGCTGGGACGGTGAGGTAAACCGTCTTTATTTCGCATTTTGGTGTTGCTTACCTTGTTCGGAAGATAATCTCTATGTTCTGAGCATTGGTATTCACAACTTCGAGATTGTGAAATCTCGAAATTACGAAGTGGATCCCTTTTCTCCTTAGGTCTCTGCTAAAAAAGGGCTTTGCCCCATCAGACTAATCTGGTTAACAAATGTCTTAATAAATAAATAATAAATCAATAAATTTAGCCAGCACTGTGTTTAGGAAGTGGTGCTCAGGTAAGATGAGATTTGGTTAGATGTGTGTCAAGCATTCAGACACTGTCACATATTTATATATATATATATATATATATATATATATATACACACACACACACACACACACACACACACACACACGTAAACAGTTTCTGGATGACATAATGCTGAATAAATATTAATGCCCTGTTCCTCTCACAGTAGCATATATTGGGGTGTCTGCAGAACTGATGTTACCACATTTCCAGGCTACAATATTATATGGGTTTAGTGTGCCTAACAAGCTTTGCATATATGGTAATACCTCTTCAGGCACAGTCCTGCATCAGGTATTGCACTTATGAGAAGACATCATCTACTTGTTGGGCATACATTCTTGGAAAATGTCTTCTTTTACAGTGTATTTGACAGTTTTTGTGAAACTTTTCATAAATAATGACTATATACAGTCCAATTAATTTCATGTGTGTGTGTGTATATGTATGTATTTATGTTTGTATGTTTTGTGGGGCTAGAAGGCTTTGGCAATGAATTTTTATCACCTCACCATAAGACATTTAGTTTGGGTCTTTTGTGAGAATGAACTCTCCATATTTGTTAAGCATTTGCATCTGTCAGAAACAGAAACTGTGAGCATAAGGCAGTTACTGCACTGCCTGAGTATATCAAGTACTGTGAGGCCGGAAGCATAAGAGAAATAAGCAGGCTGACCTTTTATTTATTTGTTTGTTTGTTTGTTTATGTATTTACTGACATTTGATTACCAAGAAAGCCCGAATGGATAGAAGCCTGTTTTCAGTGGAGGCCCGGGGAGAAAAGCTCCAAATTATTGCAAAACATTTTAAGAACAATTACATAATCTTCAAAAAATAAAACGAAAACATCTGTAGTTCAAATATTTATAACAAATTAGACATAATATAAAAACAGTGGATAAGAATCTATACAAGGTATATGACCATCATTTAATGTTTAGAGAAATTTTAGACAGTTTGTATAGAAATTAAAGGTAAGTTAGCCTAACACAAACAGGAATTGCAATATGAAGGGAGGGAAAAACAGGATTATACTATATTTAAACAAAGTCAGAGAAGAGAATTTGATAGCAGTAAGGAGTAAGTGAAAAAGAGAAAATAAGGGAGTATAAGGAATGAAACGGTACTTATTCTCATTTAGGGATATAGTTTATCCTTCCATTTTGGTACTGGGTAACACGAGCTTTAGCAGTGTAAGTAGAGGAGATTCCAGTTAGATCTTCTAGTGTTCACTATTATGAGCAGATGAGTGGAGACTTGGGCAAGCTTACAAAGACCATTTGTAGTAATGGTAGGTGAAGTGCTAAGAGTAACACTCTGGTTTGGTGAGCACCCTTTTTTCAAGATCTATGGAAAACAGCAGGAGGAGATAAGTATTTAAATAGCTAAAATGATAGTGCTGTATTTAGTGACAGCCACCAATTAAGCAGGAGAGGGAGGAGTGAGGTTTATGGTCAAAGTAACGAGAGAGACACTGGGTTTAACAGCACAACAAGGAGCAGGGTGGGGAGGGTAGGATGTTTTTTTTTTTTCAATGTCTTAGCTCTATTATTGAATGGCACAAACAGAAGCTGAAGGCTTAAGTAAAAAAGTTCTTGCTCTTCAGGCAACAGTAGTAGTTAACCTGCCCTGTAGCAGTCAAACTTATTTAACTTAGCCTGGTTCTCAGATTTTGCCAGAAAAATGCAGCCTCCTTTCTTCCATCTCCAGCATGTCACTTACACCTCGTACATATAGTACCTTTCTCTTTACTTTTCTTGTGCTTGCCCTTCTAAAAATGTGTACATTGGCAGTTCCATAACCCAGTTGTTTTACTTAAGGATTTCTTTGTTTTATAAACGTTTTATTAGATTTTAAAAACTGAAAACAAAAAATTTTATATTTAACAAATCATAACAAGCAAATAACTGTATATAAGGTCCATAAGAAATTTTATATTAAACTAAACCATTAATATTTTTCTAATAAATCACTAAGTTTTTGCCATGATAAATATTGAAGTGTGACATTCAATATTCTCATATTAACATTTTGCAGTTCTTTATTACATACAGTCTCAGATAAAATTAAGTAAAAGAGAGGATATTTTTACTTTTACAGTCCTTTGTAATATTTTTTCTAGCTGTAGCCAGTATGGACCAAAGGAGAGACACTTGTGTTGTTGGTATAGAATCTGAGATTGGGGCATTAAATAAAATCAAAGAGTTAGTAATAATGCAGTTATCAGACCACAGTGCTTTAGAAAAGTTTCTAAATTTTAACCATAAGGGAATAAGTATGCTACATTCTATAAGCATATGAAAACAGTTTGCATTCAACATTTCATCACATCTCCAGCAATTTATTTTTTCTGCGTTATAAATTAAAGCAACCTTGTGAGGAGTTAAAAAGATTCTCTGCAAATACTCCCAAGTATAAATGTTCCCACAAAGTGATGTAGTTTTCCCTACATATTTTTTTTTTATATCCAGATAAACTTCATCATTAACTTTTGTGGAATAATTCCAGTATTATAAATGAGGAGCTATAAGTTAAATTTTTAAAGTTCAGTACTTAAAATCCTATATGTTTTAGATAAATATGATTTATTATTAATCACACCACTAAAAGAAAAATTCTAACATTTTGGAATGGAAGTTGTATTCATGTTTAAAGATATGTTTATTTTATTATTAATCAACTCCTTACAGATTTGTATGCGTAATCAGTTATTTCCTATACTATATCTAGCCAAAAGATAATCAGCTGGATGTATTATATTACTATTTAGAAATTTGTACCAAAATTGTAGATCATTTTCCTTAAGATCTAGCATTTTACTTAAATTAAATGTTTCCAAACATCCATTAGTGTAGGCTATAGGAAATATTACAATTAATTCTTTAAAAATATAATTAGTTTCTGTAACTGTCTTGAATGTACTCTAAATAAAATTAACAAAAGGAATAGAGCTAAAATTATTTCTAATATTCATACAAAAGTTCTTAAGGACCCAATATATTTTGTTAAAACCAGATTGAAAATTAGAATCTATTTCAAACCTATTATTTGAAATTAAGATTAGTTCTTACAAGAGTTTCCAGTTTGAAACATAGGAAGAATTTAGCCATTGAATTATTATTTTTCGTAATGACAGACTTTGCATATAATTCAATATTTGAAAAACTAACACCACTCTCTTCCTAGCTTTTTACATGCCAGTCAAAAGATATTCTTGTTTTTTTGTGGATAGCATAAAAATGTAAGTAGAATAGATTTTAAATTCTTTAAAGTCTTTTTTGATGGAAACATAATTAATGATTGCACATAAAATATTTGGTAAGATTATCATTTTATTCAACCCAAGTCTGTCTTCCATTGTAAAAAACTTTATTACAATTATTGATTTAATTAGTATATCAATTAAAGTTTTTACCAAAACTGAGTCTTTCCAGCTAGATGTATTAGTAATTCCCAGCTATTTAATCTTCAGATTTTTCCAATTAAAATCCCTGTAATCTTTTAAAACAGCATTTAGTTTTTATTAATTAGCAACATCCTTGATTTATTATGATTAAATCTTAATCGTGAAATCCTTTTAAAACAGTTTATTGAATTAATTATATGTTCTAATAAAGATTCAGTGTCACCACTTGTTAGCAATATGTCATCAGCAAATGTTGAAATTTGGAACTATAGCTCAGATCTGTGGAAAACCCCTTGATCACTGTGTTTGATCTAATAAAATTGTCAAACCAAATGACAAAGGAGACAAAGGACACCCTTGTTTTGTGGCTTTTAACATTTTAAAGGAGATAAATAAAAATGAACCTATTTTGATAAAAGATAATGAGTTATACAATTTTGTTATTAAATCTATAAATTCTAAAGAGAAATTTATTTTAAGCACTTTAAACCACTGCAACCAATTAACTGAATGAAAAGCTTTATCCAAGTCTAGACTTGTAATCAAAAGTTTTCATATTTTTATGTGCAATATGTATTAATGAAAAAAGTATTATGATATTGTCTTGTACTCTTCTGTTTAAAATAAAGCCAGTTTGATGATCTTCAATTAGACCTGGCAGCATATGATTTAATCTTTTCACAAGTATAGACATAGAAATTTTATAGTCAATATTTAAGAGAAAAATGGAGCGATAGGTAGAGCATAATTTTGGCTCTTTATCTTGCTTCAAAATAGGTGAAATCAAATAATAAGAGGGAATACTATTTGATGTATTTCTAATGCTTTTAACAGAAATTGTAATATATTGTCAGTAATTGGTTTATATAACTCAGGAATTGTACATGGGGCCGTATTAGTTTTAAGATTTTTAATTTGTTCTTTTAGTTCCTTAAAAGAAAATAACTTATTTATTTTAATATTCTGCTCTTTAGTTAATTTTTTTATATTTTCCTTCAGAAAGCTGTCAAATTACTATTATCTAAAGTCGACTTACTATTGTTAATTAATTCATCATGCTTTCTAAAACACTCTAATTTATCTTTTAAATCTGTCACTTTCTTAATGTTAAAGAATAATAGTAACGTAATAAATAAACTGCTATCAGGTCAGGCAAATGCTCCTTTCCAAGAATAAAAATAAAATAATCAGCAGAGGTAAGAGGATAGGAGCGAAGCAGATATACCAGTGGAATAGTCCAAAAATTCTGCAATAATCCAAAAAACTCTTCAAATGATGTTCCAAGAATCACAAGACTGATATAGTAAAAGGCTAAATAGGACTTTATTTCATGAGTTAAGCGCTTTCGCTATATGTAGCTTCCTCAGATCTCTTAACAACAAGACTAAATGCAAAAAAACAAAATATATACACATGCCAATTAAGCGATCAATTAATGAAACTAGAAGATTTAAAGGAGAAATGTCAAAATCACATATTACATATGGCAAATAACATACAACCAAAACATAAAAAATAAGAAATAAACACTAAGATATCCGGGCTAAACTGTGCACTCTAAACGCATATGTATAATCATAAAAGATCCATGTGTATGTATGACATCTATTAAACATATATAAAAAATATATTTAAATATGTGTATGAAAAGCAAGTATATGTAAAGAATGTATACATGTATGCTAAGTGCATACACATAAATATATGTATACATATAAAATGGATATAAGTGGAATTATAAAAATACATATAAAACATATAGAATAAAAATACGTGGAAGACACACTCATATGAGCACTTATATGTGTACAACAGAGATATAAGAAATATCAGAAATTTACAATCATTTACCTAATATTCCTACGTCCCCTCAGTCTAGGTTTTATTGAGGCTCTCTCATTGAGTCCTGACCCACTATCAGCCCTAGGGGCAGAGGAGGCCCTCGCAATTCAGACCGTGATTCCTTTTGCAGGCCTTCCTATCATCGTCCCTGATGTATTGCCCGACTCTGCTATTCCGGAGCCAGTCGGGGGCCGCATTTCGTTGTACCCAAAAGCCTGGGCAAGTATCACTCAGGATCGATGGGTGCTTCGTATAGTTACTGGAGGTTATTCCATCCCATTATTGTCAAACCCTCCTCCACTCAAGAGAATCTCAGACGTTCCACCCAGTCAAAGGGATCACACAACACTAGAAATTTCAAAGGTGCTGGAAAAAGGAGTCATCCAACCTGTCCCCTCAGACCAGATCGGATTAGGGACTTACTCAAGACTCTTTTTGGTGCCGAAAAAAACAGGGGACATGAGACCCATCTTGGATCTCAGCCGACTGAACCGCTACGTTCTGAAGTCCGAGTTCCGAATGGTCACCCTTCAGTCTATTTTTCCGTTACTGGGAAAAGAAGTATGGATGTGCTCCATCGATCTCAAGGATGCTTACTACCATATCAAAATGGACAGGGCATCCAGGAGTCACTTACACTTCCGGCTGGGAGCCAGTCATTTCCAGTTTCGTGCCCTGCCCTTTGGCCTCACTGCAGCCCCCAGTGTGTTCACCAAGTGTTTGGCAGTGGTGACAGCTCACCTGAGACGTCAAGGATTCCAAGTGTTTCCATACCTGGACGACTGGCTCCTCACCGCCCCCACCAAGCATCTTCTCATTCAGGCCAGGGAAAAGACCATTACCCTTTGTCCTCAACTAGGGATTACCTTGAACTGGGGAAAGTCTGCCTTGCTGCCCTCACAGCGTGTCACATTTATAGGCGCAGAGCTAGACACCGTTCACATGCGGGCGTTCCTGCCTCAAGAAAGGATAGAGGTGTTGCAGGGTCAGGTTCGCGTATTGCTGCCCCTCAAGGTTCAGGCCAGATGGGTCCTACAGCTCCTGGGATCCATGGCAGCCACCATTATGTTAGTGCCCCTGGCCAGGTTACACATGAGGCTTCTGCAGTGGCTTCTCTCGGCCCAATGGTCCTTTCAGAAACTTCCCCTGTCCCATTTGATCCTACTCACCGATTGGTGCAAACAGGACCTCTGTTGGTGGATGAGTCCCACCAACTTGAACAAAGGGAATCCATTTATTCCTATGACTCCGGTTGCCACAGTGATCATGGATGCCTCCCAGATGGGGGGGGGCATTATCTGGGCAGGATGGTCCAAGGCACCTGGCAGGATCACGAGGTACATTTGCACATCAATGTTCTAGAGATGAGAGAGGTGTTACTGGCGTTGCAAGCACTGCAGACCTCTCTTCCCCTAGGAACGATTGCAATTCACATAGACAACATGTCTGTTGTGTGGTACCTGAACAAGCAAGGGGGAACCAGGTCTTACCTCCTTTGCATAGAGGCCATGCGAGTGTGGCAGTGGGCAGTGTCTTCCCAATGGTTCCTAGTGGCAATGCACATTCCAGGGAAGGCCAATGTGATAGCAGACAGGCTGAGCAGAGCTATTCTAATGTCTTACGAGTGGTCCCTGAACCGCCGAGTTGCGGAGCAGATTTTCAACAGGTGGGGTCAGCCTTGCTGCGACCTTGTCGCCAATCCCCACAATACCAAGTGCAGCAACTACTTCACTCTGATCCCCCCAGAGGGGGAGTCACCCAAGGATGCTCTAGTCTACGATTGGCCTCCCGGTATGCTCTATGCTTTCCCTCCGTTTCCTCTGCTGCCAAGAGTGATCCAGAAAGCATTTTCTTGGGAAGCAAGATGATTCTTATTGCCCCACACTGGCCTCGCCAAGTCTGATTCTCCTTTCTTCATCAGTATGCAGTGGACAGTCCTTGGACTCTGGATCCTGCACCAGACCTACTGACACACATGTCGGGACAGTCCCATCCCTCCCTGAGGACCCTCAGGTTGACAGCCTAGCTGTTCCACTTCCATCTTTAGTCAGACTTCATCGTTTTTCACCTGAGGTAGTACACATTTTATCTTTGTCTCATAAATCTTCTACCAGGAAGATTTGCTCCAGCAAGTGGAAAAGATTTTCAATTTGGGCTCAGGCCAAGGGACTGGATCCTTTCACAGCCCCCATCCCGGCTTTCTTAGATTTTTTATCCACTCTTTTTCAGCAGGGTTCTGCTCCTGCCACCATTAAGGTTCAGCTGGCCGCTATCTCCAATTTTCATACCTCTTACGAACCTTCTCTCATGGCACATAAGCTATGTAAGGCTTTTTTGAGGGGCACCTTGTTGCTTCGGCCTCCAGTGTCAGAACCCATCATGCCATGGGATTTAAATTTTGTGTTACAGGCCCTGACATCATCACCTTTCGAACCAGCTGCCACCTGTGATTTAAAATTTCTGTCTTGGAAAACTGAATTTTTAATAGCTATACATCAGCCAGACGGGTGTTGGAGATTCAAACGTTGTCCATCAAATCCCCGTATTTAATATTTCATAAGGACAGGGTTTCCTTGAGACCTAATCCATCCTTCCTTCCGAAGGTAACCTCTGCCATTAACCTCAATCAGTCCATTGAGCTGCCAGTTTTCTTTCCTCAATTTTCCAACAAGGCAGAGTTTAAGTTTCATCAATTGGACGTACACAGCAGCTTCGCTTTTACTTACACAGGACTAAACCACTTCATAAGTCTGATCAACTCTTTGTGTCCTTTTCAGAAAATAGAACAGGTTTCCCTGTTTCTAAGATTACAATTTCCAGGTGGATTTCTGACTGCATCTCCTACGCTTACTCGTCGGCAGGCAGAGAGTTACCATTCCCTGTCAAGGCTCACTCCACCAGGGCTGTTTCCACTTCAGTAGCTTATCACTCCAGACTATCCTTGGATGAAATTTTTGCTGCGGCCACGTGGGCTTCTCCCCACACCTTCATTACTCATTACAAATTAGACGTGGCTTCTAGGGGCCGGGCTTCCTTTGGTTCCACTGTTCTCCGGAGCATCTTCCATTGAGCCTCTCGGGATAGAGGTGCTAGGGACGCTGTCCCGTGAGTAAGAATGTAGGCGAGATTGGACCACATAACATCTACAAGTTATGTACTCACCATAACGCTTGATGTATGTGGTCCATCTCACCTCACATTCTTACTTTCTCTCCCACCTTCCCCCCTCCTGGAAGATTTGGAGGCGACATTTGTTTCAGGACCTTTCGGTATTGGTTATTTTTTCTTTGCTGCCCTGGTTAGTGTCCTACTCTTTTGACTGTGGTTGTGCATGAGGTGTGACTATGAGCTGCTGCAAACTAGATCTGGGGTTGTGGAGCAGTGCAACATGGGATACCAGGTTAGCCCAGCCAATTAGAGACTTTGTGCTAGAAAAATATAAGTTGGCCGAGTTGGAGCCGATGTTCGGCTCCGAACCCGTGAGTGAGAATGTGAGGCGAGATGGACCACATACATCAAGCATTATGGTGAGTACATAACTTGTAGTTATGGATTAGATTCAAGTACTGACACCTATTTTTAATAATGTTTGTTACGGACAAGTTCAATACACTACTAAAACAATAATTATAAAAGTATTTATACCTCCTAACATGGAATACAAAATTCATGGTTTGAGGAAGCTATCATACATCATACAAGCCACTCACAACCATCTCCATAGCACTACCCAGTCTCAATCTATTGCTACCACTTCTTAATATAAACTAAATATTGATAAATAATACAAGATAATGCACATTCATATATGACTCATACAAAAGACTAATTCCAATATAATATAACATTCCTTTTGATAATGAGTAAGAATTGGTATATCTTAAATAAGTTGTATATAGATGTAATAAATATGAAATTGATAGCATCCATTATAACATTATTCAATGCATAGTAGAACCTACTAATAGCACAAAACTCATAATTACTAACTAATCTATTATTTGCATTGGCGCGTTAGTTCTATTTGATACATATAAGTCTTACAATATGCTAAAACTAAAATATAAATAATAGGTTCCATATTAAGCATATTAGTCATTCCAAATGATGTTATGTTTACCTTATGAATAATAATCTAGAACATTCATTCAGTTGTTTTATAATAACATTTGCTATGTCATAATGGGTTCCTATTAGCTTGTCGAACACTCAAGAGTGAACACTCTTTGATCGACAGCTAACAGATGAAACCACAAAAAGTTGAATGGCTGGAATAGTGATCCCCTCCCCGGGGAAAAAAATTGCTTGGCCATTGTCAGGACTTTGCAGTTTCCTCCACTGTGGTGCGATCTCAGAGTTGGTATATTTAAGTAGGGGGTGGGGGGGTGAAGCCTCCCACTTGATTTTGTTTGTGAAGTTTTTTTTTTCCCCCTGGGAAAAAAGTTGCTGTTCCACCCATTCGACATTTGAGGTTTCGTCTATTAGCTGTCGATCAAAGTGCTTTCACTCTGAGTGTTCGACAAGCTAATATGAACCCAACAGCATCTCCTGTACTTACTGTTTTATTACCATTCCTATCATTAATCATATTAAACTCAAAATCTAAGTACTGCATAAAATATTGTTGTAAAATACCTCCCCATTTCCAGTATAGTTTAAAATTAATGGTATACAGTACCATTAATGTTCAGTGAAATAGTACATAAGATGGCTCTGTATTGTAAGAAAAGATGCTACTGACATATCAGACTAATAGTCTATAATAGAACTTTTAAACTGTCAAAACTTTTTCTAATAATAAGTAGTACAAACCACAGCAGAGACAGCCAACCATGAAATTCTTCTGCACAAAGTCTTTAATAGACGTGACAACAGTGAAAATAACTAACAGGCAAAATTAAAACAAGCGCTTTCGCCTGGCTAATACCAGGCGTTATCAAGATGTGTGTATGAGGAACCCTAACCTATTTATAATACTTAATGGTCATCTGACCTACACCTAATTAATTAATTAGAGTAAATTAAAATAAATTAAATTAAATAGAATAGGTTACATTCTTAAAGGTATAACAAAAAATATTGCTATATATATGTATATGTAACCTTAATAACAATACATGCATACTTGGTAAAATCCATTAGAATTCAAATAATGCATTACGTTTATATATATATATATATATATATATATATATATATTAATACTATATAAATATCCTAAAATATCAGCCAGGCGAAAGCGCTTGTTTTAATTTTGCCTGTTAGTTATTTTCACTGTTGTCATGTCTATTAAAAACTTTGTGCAGAAGAATTTCGTGGTTGGCTGTCTCTGCTGTGGTTTGTACTACTTCTTGGTTGGTGACTTACTTTTTCTAATAAAATATTCAAACTTGCATAAAATACCTATATACATTGTACATCCTGCTTAGAATATATTTTATGAATAAAAATATAGAACATCAAAATATCCCATTATAACAACATTCATTGTATTATTTATAAAGCATCCCCTTTCCTTTTTGTTCTGCAGCTTATTATATCATTAGTCATTTTAAAGTTAAAGCTAATCACTCCATAAAGTCTATAAGAATCTTCCCCCCACATCTGTGTACAAAAGCATTTATGTTTAATGAAATACTACATAAGGTGTCCCTCTGCTATAAAGGAGAGAAGATATTAACCAATCTATACTATTTCTATTAGAAATTTAAACAAATGTAGATAAAATACATATATAAACATTATATTTTCATATTTAGAATAATCTCTTTTCCTAATATAACAAAAACGTAAATATCCCAATATTATATTAAATATTTACTGTTTTTATTTAAAGTAATAAGGGCTTCTATATAACTCATAGCACATGTTTTAATTACTTTAAACTTCACTGTGTTAAGAAGTTCTGGAAATAAAACAATTTCTTTTGCCAAAGAATAAAATCCGTGATTAAAAGAAAAGAAAACTGTTCATTACTTGAACATGCTAAAGCATGTCTTTCCTGTTTCTTCACAGTAGAAAGGTCACAATCACTTCCTTTTTCACGATGAATTCAAGATGAATTTGGCTGCTTTGATGAGGAAAAGCGGTCTCATGGCTACTTTTAATCTACATTCTTTAGTCAAAACAAGTTAAGAAGTTGGAAAATGCTATAAAAGTTATTTTGTAGTTAGAAATACAACCCACAATTGCACAAGATGAGCAGTGGATTAAACAAAACCTTTAAAACAGTTTAAAAATGTCTCAACCTTTAAAATACAAAATATATAAAAAAGATAAAATAACATTTAAATACACTACAACCCAGCACCTATATCAGTAAAATATTAAATAGGACAGTAACGTTTACAGGCTTCCTTTAAAGCAGTGAGCATTACTAATATCTAATACCAGTCATGGTGACAACTATAATTCAAGGACTGCTGCAGAAACAAAAAGCAGAGTTATCATAGTAAAACAGCTGGTAACCATTCTGATATTTATAATAACTATACTTGCTTAAAATAAAGTGTTGAAAGAAAAATAATAAAAAAAAAATAATGCTGAAGCTGAAACATGTTTCCTAGTAATCTAATCACTACTATTGAAAAACTTTATATGATTTAATATAAGAATATAAAATGTAAGGAACTAAATTATTATTATTATTGTTAAATGACACATTTAGATAAATGAAAATATTTCACCTTGCTGTTTGCTTTACTTCCCAGAAAAAAAATAAAGTGCTATTTCAGAACAACAATACAGAAAATAAACTGAGTCATTACTTTTCATTTAGTTTTCATTGTTTTTTCTTTAATTGTCCAGCCATTTCTAGTTGCTTGTCTCTTTAAACTAGTTAAAGACCAGTCCATTTTTTCAGGTTTGTCCAAAAGTATATTCCTCTTAGTAAAATCCAAAGCTTCTTCAAGTGTGTTAAAGGTTTTTTGTCCTTCAGGAAGAAAACTTAATTCTTGCTGGGAAAACAAGTTGAGATTTGATGTGCAGCTTATTTTGTCTTTTAAAGGAATGCATGCTTTTCTTTTGGAAATCACTGATGAAGAATAGTCTTTGTCAAATCTGATGTTGTTTCCTTTCATTTTTATTGGCGAATTTGACCAGGCTGTCTTGGATACCAAATCTTTATCCTGACTTGAAAGGAATTTAACAGTAGGAGTGGATAGATTATTATTTTTTTAAAATAATTTGAAAGAGACTTATGTGGGCTCTCTATGCCAAAAGAAAGTGGTTTGGGTAAATTTTTGGTAACCAGTTATTTAGGAATTGTACCATGTTATCTCCTTCTTCTTTCTCTGATATTCCATATATTCTGATATTATTCCTTCTAGATCTACTTTCCAGATCTTCTACCCTTTCCAAAAACAAAGTGTTTTGTTTCAGGATAAATTCAACATGGTCCTCATTTTTAGTCCGCCTTCCATCTAAGTCATTCATTGATTCTTCTATAGTTGAAATTTGAACTGATTGTTTCTTAATGTCTTAATTTCATAAACCCAGTTGTTTCTTACAGTCTTCTTTTGTTATCCATTTTGCTTTTAAACTTATCTATTTTAACTGAAAGATGTTAGATGCTTGTAACAATGGATTGTAATTCCTTCTTCATAAAACTCTCCTGAGAAGAAACTTTTGAATGTCTTGTATCTAGATCTGTTTAAAAACTTCTGACAGGATATTGAATTAGAAAAATCACCAAAACTTGATTTTTCTTTCAAATAGTATTACAGTATTAGTTTAGATTGACAAAATTAATCATAACATTAATTTTCCAAACTGTAACATATCTATTTCCATCAGAATAACTGAAGACAAGAAGAGCAAATTTTTTATGCTGCTAGCTGTTCACCATCTTAGCCACACCCCCTACTTAAAGATTTGTTGATCAGTTGCTAGAGTTTTTATTAAATTAGTTAAATATTTTTATTTTTATTTTTATCAAATACATGGTATATATATATATATATATATATATATATATATATATATATATATTTTTTTTTTTAATCAAACATATGCTATTATTATTTATTCATTAGATTATAGTAGGAGAATTATTTTTAGTTATTCATTATGTAGGCAATGTTTCTTTAAATTTTAAATGTCATTTGCGCAGTTTTGGCACCAAAGAGGTTATTTAAATGGTGTTTTTAAAAATTGTAAATTAGTTCTGATGAAGTCTGTTTTTGCACAGATGAAAGCGCTTAACTGACTCTATTATTTTTTTTTATTACACTACGTGTGAGTACTGTTGGATTTACAATAAAATATTTCCTGTTCGAGCCGTGTGTTATCGTGGATTGCCTATTCCAGCATTTTGTTCTACTTTTTGTTCCAGAGTTGCTAGAGTTTAGCATTTTAAATCTCTCTTAGATGCAATCTTGACCTGGAACAAAAAATAAAAAAGAAAGTAACTTAATGGCTAAATGTATTTTATAACTTAAGTAATGAAAATATGTTTGCATATGCTGATGATTACAAAAAAAAATAACCAATGCATCTATAAGAAAGTGGAAGTACACTATTAGTTGCTAAGATATCTTAAAACCAGTCATATATATTTATCATGCCAAATTGTAAGAGAGCATCTTACAGGTACAAAAGTATGAATGCATTTACGAAGCAAACCGGTCATTTAATGGTGAAGCATTTTATGTTCTCTTACCTCCCAGCATCCTCTTTCTGCAAAATTGTGGTTCTGTCTCTTGTGTTGGGCTCCTCAGCAATAAATTCATTCAGGTATTTTTGTAGCTACTGCAGCTTAGCAGGGCTTGCTGATGAATTATTCCTAATTGGTGAATTATTCTTACTTGGATAGCTTTTATTGTGCAAATAGTTTTATATGTGCAAGATATTTTACCTAGCCCATTATCATTTATTTTCTTAAATTTATGACAGTGATCTTAAATTTTAATATCTTATGCCTAAGCAATAGTAAAAGCATAAATTTAACAAACCTAGTTTTCTCGACTGTTGTCAGTGCATCATTGGTAGAGTTTACTGTGTTTTGATGGTGTCTTGCCAACATGATTATATGTCATCAGCTGAGTTTTACCAGGCCCAGCTCTAATAATGTCAGCAGAAAGCAAGTACTGAAGAACTTGTGGCAACACGAGTTCAGCTTTCAGTGGCGCTGAATAGTGCCATCCAGACTTGTTCACAAATCATTTGATATGGAAGACATCAAGGACTGCAGTGACTACATATGTAAAGCTTAGTAATTTAATTTGCTGTTGCTGTGTGCTTATATCACATTTAAGCTCTCCTTACATCTGTGATGATTAAGGATGCATGGCAAAATGTTATGCAGATTGCAACCTAAAGTGTACTATTTTGCATTTATATTGCAAGTTGGTCATATGTCAAGCATATTATTTGGGGATGACTAGTATAAGGCTTCATGAGAAATCCTTTGAAGCTACATATATCTTAATAAAGCTCTTCATGTTCATACAAGTGACTAATTTTTCACATGTATTAAATATTTGTTATACAAGTCAAACACAACAGTATTAGACGTGGAACGTGAGAATATTGTAGCAAAGTAGGACCGTTTTTGATAAGACATTTTGAATGTGGGTGTGACTACTAGCTTAAATGAAGTAAGCAGTTTGAAGCCTGTCCTGAGGCTAGTCGATTAAAATACTAATCTCTTGTTTTATGATTTTGAGTGTTATATAAGGCTGTCTCTTTGCAGAGTTAGCTACAGTCTGAAGATATGCGACAGTATATGAAAATACTCACTAGTGCTTTTGACTATGGTGATGCAAGTTATATGACTTGTAACTTTTATTTTTAGTTATTTCTTATATATTAACTTACACCATTTAAGCTGAAATGTGTTGTATTCATGTATTTCAGAGCAAAAGAAAATCAAAATCTGGTAAAGAAGTTAAATACCTGATTAAAGGAATCTTATATTTTTACACTAAAATTGCTTCATTAGGTTATGTAACTAACACAAAAACACTTTTTTTTTATGGACTCCATAAAATACACAAATATTGATGCCAGATTCCTGTTGAGAAGCCACAAGCCTCACTGACTCATGCTAAAAGGTAGTATAAAATTAATTGAAATCGTATGATAAATGAACAATACACATGCACAATAAAACCACATAAATGCAGTGGAGGATTGTAAGGGTCCAGATTTTTGTCAAA
This sequence comes from Protopterus annectens, assembly GCF_019279795.1. NCBI lineage: Eukaryota > Metazoa > Chordata > Ceratodontiformes > Protopteridae > Protopterus > Protopterus annectens. The sequence continues at coordinate 870,157,407 of NC_056748.1, forward strand.
TATTTTTAGTCTTCTTCTTCTTTCGTCTTTTTCCCGGTTAGGGGTCGCCACAGTGGATCACCTGTCTGCTCATGATTGGCAGTGGAGTTTTACGGTGTCGAGTTGCCAGCCAGCGCCCATCCTTCCATGGAAGGCAAACATATGCACTCACTCATACCTAGTGCCAATTTAGAGTATTCAGTCTACCTACAGCATGTCTTTGGGATGTAGGAGGAAACTGGAGCACCCGGAGGAAACCCACGTGACTACAGGGAGGACATGCAGACTCCGCACAGAAGGCACCCCAGCCAAGGATCGGACTGGAGAACCTCTTGCTGTGAGGCAGCAACGCTAACCGCTGCACCACTGCAGCCGCCCGTCAAATATTTTTAGTTTGATCCCCATAAAATTTGTGGTTTTCTAGCAAATCATAGGGAATTGCCATCAATAAGTAATAAAAAAAATTGAGTTTCAAACTTCATATCCCACAGAAAATGCTTGCTCATGCAGAACTTGTTCTTACAATATTTAATATGTATCCTTGATTTTCTCCTATTATTTTTATCTTTTGTCCATAATTCTTGTGCATAGAGGTTGAAAATGTAACCATAAGGTATGAAAGGTATGGAAGAGAAATTGTAATTTTCCTTTGCAGGAAGAGAAATCTTATATAAGATACACAAAACAGGAGTAGTTGAGGAATGTATTAAATGATGTCTGTGACTGGGATAGAGCAACAAGTAGCTGGTTCAGACTAGTACGCATAGTACACTAAATCAGTGTGGCAGGGTTTATACATACACAAAACTTGGGCATGACAGTGGATGGACATAGACATACAGATGGAGAACAAGTGGTGATGAAGAGGGTTGGACAACAAACCAGGTACTCAGTCCCCCAGCACAGCTTCCAGAGGAACTTAATTTTGTCAACTCTTCAATTAGATAGACAGACCGATCAATGCACTGGGCAGACACTTGTGAAATACATTTGTGTGCTCAGAAGTATTCATTGTACATAGCAAAATCTATTAAAAGGCAGTTAACTGAGTCCACAAGCACAGCACAGTTTATGCAGGAACCTGATTTTGTCAACACACCAGTTAGTCACTGCTTACTCACAAGAGCTGTATTTAGAATTGGAGATTTAAGTGGAGCTGAATTTAGGGACCAAGGATAGCTGACAAGTTTCTACAAAAATAAATGAAAAAAAAATAAAAACACTTTTAAGAGCACAGGTGCTGCCTCAGCCATTGGGCTATGGAGCAGGGGGCAGCCACAGTGGGAGATGGAAACCTGCTAAGTAATGTCTGAAGCACAGGAAAGAAAATGGCAGAGAGGAAAGTATTAAAAGCAGAAAGGGATGATTGGGTCATGGTAGAAGTAAAACTAAGTGAAAAATTGTTGGGGGTTGATGGAGAATGGTAGAGATGAGCAGCAAGAAAACAGATTATATGGACGTGAGACAGAAAGAGGCAGAGACGCAAAGAAAAAAGATAAGCTTCCTAGCAATGCATACAGCTAAAGAAGAAGAGAAAAAGCATACACATCAATATCAAGTGCAGATATAGTACGTATGAGAACTTATGAGTCAGGCAAAGAATCGGAGAACTGATAAGGAGGGAAAATGTGGATATGATGGGGGAGGTGGTCATCATCTATGAGACACCGGCTGCAGTATACTGTTATCAGGCATGGAAGACAAAATAATGTATTCAGTGTGGAAGAACAGAGCAGAAACTGTCAGAAGCAGGAAGGCATGGAGAGAAGGTTACCATTAGGCATTCAAAAATAAGAATAAGACCTTTTATAGGTATGTAGGAGAAATGAAGAAGGTGGTGGCTGACATAGGGTTGCCGCCTTTTCAAATGCCCAAAGTGGGAAATTTTTTTTTTGTAGAAACTTGAGATTTTGCAGGACAAAACATACTCACAGCCAATGCAAAGTACAGAACTTCATTTTTGTTACCAAATAAAAGCTCATTCTTGCAGCATTTGAGTTGCTTATGCTGTTGTATATAACATTTAGTTGTTTCAGATACAAATAACTTTTATGGAAGTATTTTTGTCCTCAAATTTCAGAACATTTGCCGTTTTTATTTATTTTTCCACAGGACACAACTGCCCAAAGAGGGACTGTCCCTTGCAAAGAGGGAGAGGTGCTAACCCAGGTGATAAAATACTGACTAAACATCTGAGAGTTGTAAAAGCCTAGAGAGCCAAGCAACATCAGAAATTCTAACGAATTAGTTTTCTCTAAAGAAACATCATTGGATGGTACTGATCTGTGAATACAGGAGAGGAATAGCCAGCATAAGAAAAGTTAAGAAGAGGTGGACGCAAGAAAGGAATTTGGAAGGTCTGAATGAGTATGAGGCAGAAAGATCTAAGAAAACTCCATTAAGGATCCTAAAAAAAGGATTGCTGAGGTTTTTGTAGGATTACAAAACTTTTTCACAGGCCCTTTAATAAGGGGTGGTCCTAGCAGACCCAAATTAAGCAGCAGTGTCCCCATCTATAAAGCAAATGAAAGAGCTTAGTGAGTTTCAGCTTTGGTTCCCATCGGGTACATCTTGAAAGACTATTCTAATTCAACTCCACAACCAGACATCAAGGAAGAAGGCAAAGGTAATATTATGGATTGATCTGCTCTGAATTCAGCAAAGCATTTCACTTGATCTAGTGCTGCAGGCTTTTTACAAAGATAGCTGTGATACGTGTGGGGGGAAAACACTATTGATGGACACAGTAGTAGTCAGACAGCATGAAATCAAGATTGTGGTGGTAAACGATGGAGGAAAAACATGTCCTATTCAGACTGGGGGCAGGGTTTAAAAGTTCTCAGATAGGAAGGTAACTCCTTGTAATGGGCAGTCCTGGGTCCTACCCATCTAATGACTTTGATCTCATGAAGTATTTGAAAAACTGTGTTAATCCCTTTTTCTAGATGAGGTAAGAGATGGAGAAGAAGCATGAAGAGGATCCAACTGAGACTGGGGATGTGCTTTAAATATTGTCAGTTTCACTTCAGCCCTCACAGATGTGAAGTGCATCTCCTGACGAATGGCTAACAGATACGAGTCGAGCCAAAAAAAAAAATCCCAACCAAAAAAGGACATAAACTGTCATCCTTTGACTGAAAGGGCAGTAGCAACAGTAAACCAAATGTTTGGGTATGTCTCTGGTTGGGGTGGGGGTGGAATCCAGACATGGGAAGGATATAATGTCCCTTTATCAGCATTGGTCAGACTGAATTTTGGAGTACTCTTACAGTTGTAGAAGAGTTGTATTGGAGAGACCACAGCACAGGAGATGATACCGAGAAAAGTGACATGGAATGTGAGAAGAAATTAAGGGCAAGATGTGTGAGAAGAGGCTAAGAGAGCACAGCCTTTTGTCTGTGGAAAACAGGATAGACTGCATGTATGATACGTTTATCTGAGCCATTAAATGATAAATATGACAGAATTGCACTGAAATGTAAGAATAGGTCTAAAAGGGGGTGACCTAATCATTAGATCAGGTGGAGAGTGTTCAGTCACAATATAAGGAAGTACTTATCTCAAACAGAACAATGAGAAGAATGATGGATGATGGCTGGAATCTATTAGGAAAATGAGTAAGAGAGGTTAAGGTAGCTGGGACCTTTAAGTCTGCATGGACTTCCTGCAGGGATGGGGTGTAAGCGAAGGAAGGGCAGCTTCCTTAGGCTAACTGTAGTATTCATGTTTAATTATTAGAATCCCAGGACTGAATTCCAAAAGACTTGGCAGCACTGGTGAGTAACTCTACCATGATGTGCTTGCTGCCTCAGTCCCCTGTTAGACATGCAACATGCAAAAGAGAAGAGCAGATAAATCCCTGCACAATGCAGTGGACAATCCTTGGAAGTTAAAAAACAAACAAAAAAAAACATAGTGAGTATGCTAGCCAGAGATAATGCAGTCTGATGAAATTATAGGATGATAAATCACATTATCTGTACAAGATTTATCCTAATAATTGTGGCACAATTTGACATATGCTGTAGTAAATGGCTAAGACAAATGTAATAGGTTCAAGCCCACACTGCAAGCTTCTGTGGAAAGCAAAACAACTTGAAAGCCATATCCATAACTGGAAGGAGAGTGAGGGTTGTTAAGTCAGGATCTTAGTGGTGGCCAACATGGACTGCCACTGTAGAAGCATGTATAGTTAAGCATGTATAGTTAAACATAATAATTGCAAGGGCGGGAAAAGGTTAAGTTACTGGGCATCATTGCTAGGAATAGTTACTGTAGTCACTTAAGATACCCAGCGTAAGGATGATAGGCAGTGATCTATATGTCTACAGTACTCCCGACAGACATGCCTCAATAGATAATATAAGGTACCACTAGCAAGTATGTAAAACAGACTGAGAACATGCCAAATGGAATGCACTGTCCTAGCTGTACGTATTAAGGAAAAATAAGATCTGGTTTTTTTTCAATGATAGGCTCACCATGCAGTACAATATTTGCCAAACAAACCATCCATTAAATGCTTTTGAGTCGCATCTGACTTCTATAATGACCCCATCAACAGCCAATATCATAGCTTACTAGGCATGTAGATAATTGAAGTAGATTATGGGCCTTCCTTCCGCATCACATGCATGTGACACGCACACACACACACTCCCTCCTATTCACAAGTTTAGAGTCACAAATCCAACTACGATATGCCTCTAAAATACATAAGGAAGACTGAATACTTTGAGAAGATGCACATAAACAATGAGATGACATGCAGACTCCACAAAAAGACAACTTTACCAAGAACCAAACCATAGAACCTCTTACTGTGAGATAACAGTACTACATAGTGTTCCACTGGGCCATTGCCAACAAATTCTGTCCTAAAAATATAATCATATCCTAGAGTGTTTTTATAAACTATTCTGGGACTTAATGTTGTAAACTACATTCCTGCCATCATATTTCTGGGGACTAGGGGCATCGTTTTGTGAGGCCAAAACTTGTTACTACTAGTTTTCCAGGTATGCACTGGCAGTTTCTACTTGTCTTAGAACAGGATATTGCAAGTCAGCAAGTTCTTGCAGAATCACATATAATAATACTAACAATAATAATTTTACCCTTGTGGGCTTACACACACACACACACACACATTTTCATATCATATTTGAGATAATATGGTGAGCATTACAGTCAGCAATGTTTGAAGTGTGGTTATAAGCTTGCAAACTGTTTTTGCAATCCATCAGCCAGTCTCCCACTTTTCCTAGCTAGATTATATAGTGTATGTAAATCTGTTATGCAAGACTCACAAGAGGTGTTGAAAGTCATGAACTTGGAAAAACAAGGTTTTTGTCAAAAAGGAAAGAAAAAAAGCTTTTGTTTTCAATTCTGCTTAAATATTTTAAGCTTCACTTTTTGTACTCTTTTGCTTTTTTCCATGTTTTAGCTAAAACTTTATCTGTTTGCATTTTTGTAGTTTGTTCTGGGACATTAATCTTGTAGCTTCATTTGCAGTTGTGAGAAGATTGTGTATTACTGCAAAATCTAAGCATCCTGTATACATTACACCACATTTCTATCACCATAAGAAAAATAAGTTGTAAAAGCTAGATGTTTGTATTTTGAACCCTGTTTGGGTCCCTAGCTTGTCGTTCCATTCACATTTGTGTCAGTACTATAAACTACTGCCAGATTTGAACCTCATTTAGTCATTTATTACTGCATTTTTCCATAAACAGTGTTACTGGTAAATTTTTGTATAGCCTAGTGCCTTAGGCTGTGGTGGAATTGCAGTACTGAGAGTATTGTGCATTATGCTCCAGGGCTGGTGCTTCAGTACTTTTACAGCTGTTTATATTCCAGTTTATTATTTAACTGCTTAAAGTTGCACTCCAGTTCCTTTCTGTTCCCTTATTCTTTTTGTCTGCCCTCCCCCTGAGACATTAAGCTAAAGTTTCTGAAATTGTAATCTACCTGGGGTCATTAACCTATAGAGTCATAGGACTAGAGATCCAGTATGGTTTTTATTTAATTCTTTAGCAAGCCTGCTCTGTCCAGTACAGAGCTGCAACCCACCCTGGCAAGACTGTGAAAGTTCTGACCTGGGAAAAACATGCTTTTTGTCAAAAAAGAAAGAGAAAAGCTTTCATTTTCAATTCTGCTTAAATATTTTCAGTTGCATGTATAATGATCCGTATGGTGATACTTTTTTGTACTTTTCCTCCTTTTCTCATGCTTTAGCTATAAGCGTTACTTGTTTGTATTTTTAGTATGGTTTGGGACCTTAGTCTTGTAGTTTCATTTACAGTTGTAGTAAGATTGTGAATTACTGCAAAATATTAGCATAATTTATACGTTGTACTGCACTTCTAGCTCCATAAGTAGAATTACTTGTAATTTCAAAGGTCCCATACTTGAAATTACCTTGTCCGGGTAGGTTTAGTTTTGTTGTAGCATTACACTCTTAAGCAATCTTGTTTGTGTTTTTACATTAAGAGGACTGGGATAGTCCACCCAGTGGCGGTAGGTGGTGGCTTGGTCTTTCTGAGTTGGCAAAGACATAAGAACGCTATAAGTCTGGTTGTTTTATTGTATAGAGGACTTAGAAGCCAATTCCCTGTGTTTCAAGTGCCCATATAAACTTGGAGCATTTGCACACTGCTGTCCATTGTGCAGCAATGGTTAGTAGTACTCTGTATAGACACAGACACCAGGAAATTAAATTTTACCTATAAACCCCTCTGAAACTGTACCAGTAATTTGAGTGAATACAAGTAATTAGTAGCACAGAGCAGCTAGTTTATGCATTGAGGTGCACTGCCTCTTGTAGCTTATCCAGTAAGGAGAGTGATATTGTACGTGTACACATTCCCACTTTCTCCTCAGACAATTTGGTGAATATAGGTATATTTAGACAATAATAATTGTCTAGTGTTCACTGACAACCATTTAATCCTCAAAGAAACAGTACTGCATGCAAGAGATGTATATTCACATTTTCTCTGGAGGCAAAACCCATATGTATAAACACTGATAATAATCTGGCTGTCAGAAACACACATGCTACACCCACCACTCATAGTATGCACTCCACATATAGACCTACTTATGCTGAGGCTCTTTAATGCAAACTTCACAAACCCCAAAGATCTCCCAGGCATTCCACCTGCAGAAACACCACCTAACACTGCACATTCAGCCACATCCAGTGGTATAACACCTAACACTGCGCATACAGCAACACCCAGTGGTGTAACACCTAACACTGCACATACAGCAACACCCAGTGGTGTAACACCTAACACTGCACATACAGCCACACCCAGTGCAGCCTCAACTACCAAGACCATAAGGCAAGCCAATGCATGACTCAGGACTGTAGTCATAGTGTGCTGCAATATACAGCATTCTGGTGCCCAACTCACCAGGCTGAACTAGGAGAAAGTAATGGGCATTTGCCTATCAGGGGCCAGGATTTGCCAAGTTACACATTCACTGAAGTTATTGCACCACAAGTACCAATATGATTCAGTCATAATGAATGTAGATGTAAATGACCTGAAACGTACCTCCACAGACTATATGAATAAAGACATTATGGAGCTCTCAAACTATGTGTCACAGGGTGGCATGTATCTAGCATTGAGCAGTGTTCTACCTCCACTAAGGATGATGCCTCAATATGATCAGAAGATTTACTTTAATAATTATTTTAATTTTTGGTGTCATTCTAAGGGAATACAATATTTGTCAGCACGGGAGGACTTTAAGGGAAAGGGGAGTAGGACAAACCCAGAATCATATAGACCCTTAAGTCTACTTTCATGTTGTGGAAAAATAATGGAGAAGGTAATACTGGATAAGTTATTGTCAGAACTGGATAGGTTGGGACTTGAAACCATATATCAGCATGCATATGTTGAAAATAGATCTGTTACCACCTGTAACATGATGTTCTATAACAATATAATAACAGCTATGAATGGAAAATTGTGCTGTGATGTGATTTATATAAATTTAACTTCAGCATTTGACAGGGTCATACACAAACACTGATCAATAACTTAGTACAACTAGGTACTGATGTACTGTTGATAAGATGGATAGCTGCATGGCTTACAAATAGGACATGGCAAGTATCACACACCAACTGGACAGGTGAAATCCTTTGTTACAGTCAAGGTGTCCCACAGGGCTCTGTACTAGGCCCTTACTTGTTTAGATTGTATCCTTCAGACCTTACTTTTTCATCTGAGGTGTTCTACAGTCTATATGCTGATGACCTGAAATTGGGTAAACTGATTACAAGTGTTACAGATAAGGCATGACTGCAAAGTAATTTGACTAAATTGATGATTTGGGCACAGGAGAATAATATAGTTTCATAGGTAAGTACTAGGCTATCTGCCCGAGGGCATCTATAAGCCTAGCCAGAATGTGTTGGCTTTTGCCGCCCCCTTAGATTAGTTCCCTGTGCTTCGGTCCAGCAGAGCCACTGCAGTGATCCCCGGGGTAAATTTTCTGTTTCCCATCCACTCGTCAAGGTTTCTCTTGGAGTGTTAGTGAGGGGCTCTGCCTAATGTAGATTGCAATCCTATTCCAAAGCATGGGGAGTCTCTGAGACAGGAATCTCTCTCTCCAGCACGTCCTATTTATCGTTGTGGTGAGGTTTAGATCCCTAGAGCATGTGGCTCTTGGGGATTTTTTTTTTTTAGGTGGAGCATGTGCATCAATTCTAAGTTGGACATGGCCTTGTATGTCTGGCAGAGATCACCTCTGAGTAAGCGGTATGCAACCGAGTACAGCTGGAGTTTCTTCAGTCGAGCTGTATAGGGCATATGTTTGTGGCCAGTAATCCTCTTGGTGAGGTACTTCTGTGGTCTTTCCAGCTGTTGCAGGTCCTGTAAGGTACATCCCAAATGGGGCGTTATTCTATGATGGGTCTGATGAGTAGTGAGTAGAGGAGCACAATAACCTCTTTTGTTCTAGATGCGAACCTTTTTGTGATTAGGTGGGACACATAGAAGGATTTTCTAGCCACTTTAGCAATGTGATTATCAAAGGAGAGATTACTATCTACTTGGGTCCCCAGATCCATTCTTACATTTTCTGTATTTAGAAGACTACCACATATGTGGTAGTTCGCAGGTACTTTGATTTTTCCAAAGGGGATGACTATGCACTTTTTGGCATTTAGCTTGAGGCCATGATTTTGACACCAGGTATCCATCTCAGTGAGACCCTTCTGGAGGATGTCTGTATCAGTTGGAGAATCAGTAATGGCCCCCAGTTTGCAGCCGGCTGCGAACTTGGTCAGTCATAGTCCTCCTGTGCTTGCCTGTACCTCTGAGATGTATATACCAAACAGGAGGGGTCCCAGGACTGAGCCCTGGGGGAACGACACTTGTAATTGGTTTAGAGTCGGACCTAGAGCCTGCAACTCTCACCGTGTGGGTTCTATCCATGAGACAACTGGCAACCCATCTCATGATGTAGGAGGTTATGTTCAGTCTGGTGAGCTTGTCTATAATACCAGAATGGGGAATGGTGGCAAAAGCCTTTGTGAGGTCTAGGTAGGCTGTGTGGACCTCCTTTCCCTCGTCTAAAGCCTTGGTAACTGTCTCAAAGAATTCCATCAGGTTTAGGAGGCATGATCTGCCCTTAAAGCTAAACTGGGTAGGGTCCAAAGTTTGAAGGTTCCCAATGTCTCTGTTAATGAATTCTATGTTGATGCGCTCCATAGCCTTGCAGACCAGGCTAGTGAGGCTTATAGGACGATAGTTCCCAGGGTCCGTTGTGGCTCCACCTTTGTGGAGAGGGATAACTGTTGCTGTGCGCCACTCTATGGGTACGTAGCCTGTAGAGAGCGGAGTTTGAACAGTGTGTTTAGGTGAGGGGTTAGTTCATTTTGGAGCTCATGTAAGACACAGCTTGGAACACCATCTGATCCCATTGAAGCTGTATTTTTGGCTTTGGATAGGGCTGTTTTAACCTGCGTCCATGACTGCCGGGGCACTACATTCTTCTGGTATGGTTGTGGGCCCTTTAGGGGGTGAGAGGGGGGTGAAGTTTGCACTAAACCTGTCTGCCAGAATGTTGGCAATATCAGTCAGTTCAGTGTATTTTGTGCCATTCTGCACTAACTCAGAGCAGATCTGAGAGTTTCCACTTAGGTTCTTGACATAGCTAAAGAATGCTTTGTGGTTAACTTTGGAGTCCTTGGCAATTTTTCTTTCGAAGCTAGCCTTGGATGATTTTATGAGAGATCGTAGTTTCTTGCTGATACTAATCAGGGATGTCTTTCCTTCTTGGGATTTTACTCTTTTCTGCATTAGTTTCCTCCTCCTATTGTATAGCTTGTTTATGGCAGGGGTCCACCAGACTGGTTTTCTTTTCTTGGAGGAGTGAGTCTTGGTTTTGCTTGGGATAGCATGCTCTAAGCATTCTTGCAGATGCTCATAGAGTGCCTTTGTAAGGGATTCAGCAGCTTGGACAGCGTTGTCCTTTAGCATGGGGGCTGTGAACCTTTCCGCCTCGGTCTTAAGTAACGTGAAGTTTGCTTTTGAAAAGTTTTTCACAATGGTTTCCTTGATTGGGGGTGGGGGCAGAATGTGGATATCCAGAGTGATTAGTCTATGGTCTAATCTAACCAGCGAGGGTTTGGCTTCTGGTACAGAACACCGGTTGCCCATGCTGGTGATGACCAAGTCCAATATGTTGTCACCTCTGTTGTGGGTGTTGACCAGTTGATCCAGGGCATTCCGAGTTTATAAATTCTAGGAAACCTTGAGTAAGGGAGTTAGTACTTGATTAGTTCTCTCAGTTAATGTTTGGGTAATTGAAATCACCCAATATTAGGGAGTTTGGTAGGACCTTCATGTTTTCCAATGTCTCCAGAAATGCGGAATGGGGGTCCTGGGTCATGGTGGGTGATCTGTAGCAAGCTACAATTTGAATTGCAGTTTTGCCTGTTGTTAGTTGCACATGGATGATCTCTGAGGCATTGTGCTGTGCCACTAACCTGGAGGTGTGGGTATCCTTGATGAGTATGGATAACCCCCACCTTTTGTGTTTCGGTCCGGGTTATGTGTCCGAAAAGTATGGTATGAGTTATAGCCTGGTAGTGCTGGGGTGCTCTCTGGAGCCTTAAACCAGGTTTCTGTTACTGCACAGATATCGATGTTCTCCAGTGCATGCATTTTGAGGTTTAGACTTCTGGCATTGAGTAGCATTACCCTCAGTTTTGGTTACTTGTGCTATTCACGGTAGTGGCTTTGTCTTTTGAGCCTTGTCTAAAAATGGCACTATGGGGGCGGCAAAATCCTTGGCCAGTATTCAAAAGCCTAAGGGTGACAGGTACAAGCCATCTCTTGCGAAGCAGTGTGGCTTATCAAGCATGTCATCCCAGGTGGACAGATACTGGATCCCCTTTGAATGACACCAGAAACTTAGCCAGTTGTTGAAATTGATCATCTTTTCTTTATACTCTGGCATCATTCTTGGTGATGGCAGGATGCTACTCAGGGTCAGGGTCATATCGGCCTGGGCTACGTGATCAGAAAGCTCTTCCATGTCTCTTTTCATGTAGTCCAGGGAGGTACATCTCAGGTCATTTACACCAACATGGACAATGACAGAGTCATATTTGTACTTATTCTGGAGTGACCTGAGTGCTTGTGTTATGTGGCGGATCCTGGCGCCTGATAGGCAGCTAACTGTAACCTTCTCCTTGTCCAGCCTAGTTAGTGGGACATCAGTGTGCCTGACTATAGAGTCGCCTATTACTAGTGTGTTGGGTATGTTATGTTGCCTTAAGGGCTGTGATTGCGTGGCACACTGATTATGTGAAGTATGTGTTTCATGGTTTGTGATGGGGTGTGGAGGTTGCTTGGGTGTCTGCTTTGGAGCTCTCTTTTGCAGATTTTTATTTAGAGCCTCCAAGTATGTTTTTGTGTATTTATGTGTGTTATTTGCCGGTGTTGGTTTAGTAGGTCTGTGTGAGACTGGTGGTGTGTTGCAAGTATTTTCCTTCTCCTCTTGACTGTCAGTTTCAGTCTTGGGTTAAGAGAGTTTTGCCTCCAGTTTGGCTGTATAATTGCATCTCTCGCATATATTAGTGTTTGGTGGTAGGAGGAGAGGGTTGTCTGTGTACATGAGGCAGTTGTAACATTGCCTCAAAATGCCCAGATTCACCAGTTGGACTGGAGAGTACACCTGAAACTGCCCTTTGGACATGCCTGAATAGGTAAAGTGAGCTGTTTTACTGATTAGCTGGTAGGGATGAATAGAGAGTCTTGTCCTGCTGGACAGTATAGGGGGGGCTAGTGCTAAGGTTAATTAGTGCTTGCTATGAGTTTTGAACAAGTGCTGGGCTGTGAAATGAATGGTTTGTTTTTAGTTGAAAGTTTGTCTAGTTCCAAGGGAAAAATTGAAGAGCAGACTTCGTGGAGCCGAAAATAGTTTAACCCTAGCTAATCAGCACTGCCCAACACGCAAAACGCACAAATGCATTTTTTATAGCAGGGAAATGAAAGCGTTAGAAATTAGCCCAAAATGACCAATAAACTACTAACTTCTGGGCTGCAGCAAACAAGGCACACAAATTTCAGAAAGAAACAGATCAAATAAGCAGGCACTATAAGCCCTTTAACCAGAAATTCCCAACTCAGAAGGGCAGAATCTAGCTTCTCCTCCCACAAGAGTATATACTACAAACCTTCTTAATGTAAAATGACTGGCCTGAAGCCAAAGTGCTTAAACCAGAACTAATGCGCTTTTAGAATAACAGACACTAAGCCTTCAATCAGCAATTCACAACTTAGAAGAATGTAGAAAGAAACAGATCAAATAAGCAAGCACAATAAGCCTTTAACCAGAAATTCCCAGCTCAGAAGGGCAGAATCTAGCTTCTCCTCCCACAAGAGTGTGTACTACAAACCTTCTTAATGTAAAATGACTGGCCTGAAGCCAAAGTGCTTAAACCAGAACTAATGTGCTTTTAGAATAACAGACACTGAGCCTTCAATCAACAATTCCTAACTTAGAAGAATGTAAGCTACCTGTCCTGCCACAACAATGCAGTCCACAAACCTTCTTAATGTAAAACAACTGGTTTGAAGCCCAAGTGCTTAAACCAAAAGGCTTAGAATAACAGTTACAATGTAATCAGGCTATTACCAAGCAGTAATAACTGCAGCAGAATAATACAACTGTGTACTTTTAAGAAGAAGCACAAGCAAAATAAGGTAATAAAGTGGGAAGAAACACAATTACAGTAAAAACAGATGAATATAGTGCAATTTTTTGTGTGATTATATATATATATATTTATATACACATGCATTATATGTTGATAAATACATAAAAAATTAAGCATATGAGATTTGGGAGACATAAACTGAAAGGTGAATACTTAATACAGCACACAGAGATTGAAATTGTAGACTCATTTAAGGACCTGGGTATATGGGTAGATTCAGCTATGAGTTTTTCTAATCATATCAACCAATTGACTAATGATAGTTATAGAACTATAGGTTACATAAAAAGATTTATAAAGTCTAGGAAATCAAGCATAACAAAGTCCTTGTTTGTTAGTTACATTAGACCCAAACTCGAGTATGGAATAACAATATGGAAACCCTATAGGAAAACGAGCATGAATAAACTGGAAAGAGTACAGCAGAAATATCCTAAGGGCATCCATGGATGTGAAAATCTAAGTTATTATGAAAGACTAAAATATCTGAACTTGTACAGTGTCTCTTACAGATATTTAAGAGGAGATCTTATTCAGGTCTATAGGGCATTTAGGGACAACTACCTCTGGGAATGTTTGGGTTTATCAAAAAGTACTAGAGAATCATCAGATAACCTATTTAGAAGCTTCTATAGGAAAGAGAAGTGTACTAATTGGTTCTCTGACAGAGTAGCTGATGCTTGGAACAGACTACCAAATTACATTAAAGCAAGTACTAATTTAGATATTTTTAATTACAGCCTGGATATTTATTAAGGGAACAAGTGTTTTGGCATATTGGCAAGCTAGAAGGGCTTTAATGCCTGTGCTTGAAACATTTGTATGCATGTATAGTTAACAAATCACGTTGCTTTACCAAGGTTGGTCTCCACCTGTCCCTCTCTAAGCTTTTGAATATTGGCTAAAACATAAGTCTTCCTCCATAAATCCTTTTTAGGCCATGCCAAACTGACACACCGTCCAGCATAGAAAGTCTACCCGAGGAAATCTAAAGATGTTAATTCTGAATGCAAGGAGTCCAAACAAGAAGCTCCACTCTCCAAGCTTTCCTCACATTGGAGATTGCAGGCATCTGTGCAGTTGCCAAGATATTATTTAAATCCACAGAAAGTACCCCAGCAGTGCAAGTCCTCAGTCCCTTCCACAAATTCAGACCGGCAACTGCACAGGTAGGGACTAAAGGTGGAGGTGGCTCAAACTACATCAATAGCAAGTGTACCTCCAGGTTGATTAAACAAGATGACACACTGGAGTTCGCCCATGTCCAGATGAACTTAGACAAAGTTCCAAACTGTATCCTAGCAAGCTGTAGATCACTGTCTGTCACATGAAACCTATATCTCATACTTCAACCTATTGGAGACACTCTGCATTCAACCAAATAGTGTACTCATGGGGGACTTTAATTGTCCCTTTTTAAACTGGGAATCCTAAATCAACCCAAATTTGCAGGTGCAGAGATTCCAAGGCTTTATAAACACACACACCGTGGACCAGTTAGTGCATATGCCTGCTAAATATATTGGACCTGGTACTCACAAATATGGGGGAATGCTACACCCCTATGGTCAGACCACAAGATAGTCTTCTTCAAAATAAGAACCAATTTTATAACCGTAGCAAGCCCTGTAACAGTTGGAAACTACTTTCTTGCCCCTCCAAACCCAGATAACACAGCAGAATATATGGAATTATTCACAGAAACTCTGTACAGCCATGTCAGTGATTGCAGAGAGGCTACTGTTCTCACCAGAAATAACTCAAACAGCAAACCACCGTGGTAGAATTCAAACTTAAACAGGTTGTACAACAAAAGAATAAAGATCATAACTAAAACTGTGAAGTGTAACACCAAAAAGATAAAAAAAAAAAAAAAAAAAAAAAAAAACTCCAAGTCCAGCAAAGCAAATTCTGAGGTAAAGATGGCATGCCAGGCCAGTACAACCATAGAGCATTCTTTATCTATGTCCAAAACCTCAAAGGCAACACACACAATAGAGTGCTGAATTGTTACTAAATGGTGCCTTGCTCATGGAACCGGACGATATAGCAAATCTTCTGGCAAATTCAGCTCCAACTGTTTCCTCGTCTCACCCCCCCCCCCCAGCTGCCCCCGAGGAAATGCCGTCTAATATATTCCTTCCAACTATCATTGGAGAGCAGGTCTTGGATGCGCTGTGTAGGACCAAGAATACAGCAGCAGTGGACCCCAGTAATATGACAGGATGCCTCCAAAATAGCCAGAAATATGCCCTGCTAGGGCCACTGGTGTCACTACTGAATCATAACCTCTACACAAGCTTTATACCTTACAAATGAAAGACTGCAACAGTCATCGTTCTGCATAAGGGCAGACCATCAATGGATTCCAGGAACTACAGACACATTTGTGTGACTAGTCTCATTGGCAAATAGCCATGGAATGAATTGTTATGTAAATCATTAACAAAGATGTAGGAAGTCTTCAGACACTGGACCCAAACCAGTTTGGCTTTGTCAAAGGCAAGTCATACCTACTTAACTTAGTGGACGACTTTGAGAAGGGCATGAAGGCAATGAATGAGGGCAAAACTATGCATGCTGCCTACCTTAACCTAGCTAAGGCATTTGATACAATACCCCACCTGAGCATTGTAAACAAGAATGGAATTAGACATAAACCTCTTTGTAACTTGCTGTATAGCCAGCTGCCTCACAAACAGGACCCAGAAAGTTAAGATTCAAGAGACCACCTCCATAAAAAGACTGGAGACCAGTAGAGTCCCCTAGGGCTGTATGCTGGGTCCTCTTTGGTATCTATTTTTCAGAAGTCAAGCCAGTGTCAAGGGCCTCTGGTGTACCATGTTTTTAGATTATTTCAAGTTAGGAACAATTATAGAAACCCCCAGGATACTAGCTTCTTACAGGAAGGTCTAACACAGAAAAATGACTAGGGCATAAGTGAAAAATCTCTACCAGCCTTGGATGACAGCTTAACATGTTTTCAGATGATTTGAAGCTAGGAACAATCATAGAAGCTCCCAAGATACTAACATCTTACAGGAAGGTGTAATTAAGGTTGCCACCTTTTGTTGTGGCTAAAAACCGGACTAAGGCCACACCCCTTGCATCACCCAAAACCCTGCCTATTCCCTCCCCTCTCCTGTCCATGCCATGCCCATTTTGTGTCATCACTACGACATCAGCTGACAGTGAATGCCTTCTTTTCTGTTTCTGATACCAGCTTTCAGCTGATTTACTATGCTTTTCTGTAATAAAAAAAAAAAAAAAAAAAAACACAAACCAAAAAAAGCATAGTAAATCAGCTGATTTAACAAACTCTGATAGTCTGTTTCCTTTTTTTTTGTTAAATGGAATACTGGAGTTTGTACAGTGTTTTCCGGACTACTGGAGAATCTATTTGATTTTCAGATAGTCTGGAAAAAAATGGATAGGTGGCAACCCACCGTCTAACAACAAAATGACTGGTGTAAAAGCTATAGCTTAAAACTCAGTACCAAGAAATATATAGTAGTACCTTTTGGAAAGCTGGCCACCAAGGGAAACTACCTCATTGATAAAATACTCCTAAAAGTAGATACAGTAGTCAGGGATTTGGGGACTTGTGTTGATAGACACATGTTTGAAAGCCAGGTTACAAAGATTGTAAGAAACTCAGTTTGTCACTCAACTTACAATTAAGGACGTGGCATCTAAGTCCAGGGAAGTCATTGTGCTGCTCCATCATCAGACCTATCATTGAGTATAATGCCACTTTCAGTATGTACCTGACCAGGCACATGCTACATACTGAATGTCCACACAGGTTCCTCAAAAAAAGAATATAGGGTGAAAACACAATGTCCTTTGATTTGCCTCAAAGCCCTATCCCTATACTTTTTTTTTTCCTACAGACTGCTGAGAGGTGATTTATGCCTGACATACAAGGCATCCTTGGATCCCACTCTGATGGACCTTTTGCTTATCTGCAAAGCAAACAGCACTAGAATTACTAGAACTAAGGGTTTAAACATGGTTTGTGACTTGGATAGGACATGTTGGAGGGACAGATGTTTATCTCCAAGAATCCCCATTCTCTGGAGTAGACTTCTCATTCATGAGAAGCAGAGCCTTTTCCTAACCCTATTCAAGTGCAACCTGAACTAGTTAAAGGGAAATTGGAAAGTCAAATTTGGTCTGACACACACATCTCTGGTGGACTGAGGCAGTAATTAAATCCATGCTGTAAATAACATACACCCCCCATAAAATAACCTGTGGGACACAGTACCTCTAGGGTTTTGGGTTGCATTGCTGTGCTTGAAAAGGCCCCATTGGTTGTTAGCCTAGTATACATCTATGAACCTATAAGTGAGAAGTTACATGGAAAGCCCCTGCAAGTTTGACGTGCAGAAGATACATGAATCCTATTTAATACACATAACTTGCTATAAACATGTATATATGGTTTATACTGTACACCCCCAAAAGCACAAAGTAATTTTACATATGGCCTGTGTTTGTCACAGAGTCCTGATTAAAGTGCTGATCCTTGATATGTAGTTAAGATGTAACAGAGTAATACAGCATAAGACACATGGGTAATTAGAAAACTTATTTTGTAGTTCATGGTTTTACATAGAATTTTTATGTAACTGTAATCCTTGACATATTTTAGTACTTACAACATTACTTGGCTATATAGCACTGTTGCACGATGTATACAGTCGTGCTACAAATCATAACCAATGAGACAGCAGGCTTCTGGATCCCAACTTCATATGTATAATTAGTACTTATTTAGTTTTTTTTTCCTACTACATAATAGTACGTTAATTTATATATTATTCTGTATAGCTGTTAGATTGTAAAAGAACTGTACAAATGTAGAATACATGCATGTGGGCCTGACCTGATTAAGGGAAACAACCAGTGGTTAGCCAGAGACATCACTATGAACAGCATATATAATACTAATTCATATATGTTGTGGCAGCCATACCATTGGGCTTCAGTAATATTTCTTGTAATTCTACAAGCTTTATTTTGCAGAGAAATGGTTCCTTTTAGTCTCAGTTTGAATTAATCCATTATAGTTTCTGGATGAATTATTTTACAGGCAAGATGCAAACAAATGAGTGTACACAATCAATATTTTAAGTGTTCAGAGATTATCATAATACCAAAGACAGTCAAGGACAGCTACTTAAACTGTATTATTTATACAAAGACTTGCACAGAGACATACAAGCACATGAAACGCATACCTTGTAGTTCCTTCTGTAAGGTTTGAACCATGCACATCCTAATGAAAAAAGATGATAAAATTGACTGCCCAGCAGGAAAACTAGGCATTCCCTGTAAAGCTACCAAAAATGTTACGCAGATAAAAGCCGAAAATAAAATTCTTCTACAGTGAAGCAGAAACAACTTAGACTTGTCCAGAAGAAAAAAAAGAGGTAAAAATATCTCAGAAAAAACAAAAACTTCGATAGATGAGTTTGAGTGTGGAAACGAGTAACAATTAGGGTAATATGCTACTCAAAACAGTAACAGTAAACCTAATTCTTAGAAAAGTGTTTCTGAATTCCTCAAACCATGTAAGATAATGAGGGTTTATGGAACCCTATATCTAATTCTGATGTATCCACTTCTAAAATGAGAATTGGATTTGCTACACCACTGAGCTTAAACCTTTTACATTTGTGAAAATGCCTAAGTCATAATGGACCTTTAAGGTGTATGTGGTGCTCAGCCTGTATGTTAGCACTGTTACTGCAGGTATATGGTGGAAACGCCTGTACCACTAGTGTCAGCACATAGGAGGTATATGTGTATGTATGAATATATATATATATATATATATATATATATCTATCTATGGGTCTACCTGATAATATCGAAAGTCAACATCATTGAAGATGGATTCATTGAGACTACATCCACGAAAACCCACTTCATTGACAGACCGGATGAACAAAATCCTTCCCAGGGTAAGTACTAAGTCACCCAAACACACAAAACCAACACTGGAACACTCAAAAACCCACCCAGATAGGGGGCTGCACCCCCCACCCCCAATTAAATATACTAACTCCAAGATAACACTACAGTTTGGGAAAGGGCAAAGTTCACCTTCACGGCCAACAAGTTACTTACCCTGGGAAGGATTTTATTCTTCTGGTCTGTTGTAGTGGGTTTTCGTGGATGTCGTCTTAATGAATCAGTCCAACAATGTTGGCTTTAGTTATTCTCAGACCCATATACATATATATATATATATATATATATATATATATATATATATAAAATGTGTGTGTGTGTATATAATATATATATATATATATATATATATATATATATATATAAACTTAAGCCCACCAAATTAGCAGCACACAACCTCCCAAGTGAATACCTTCAAATCGCAGCTGATGCTTTGGCCTACCCAATATCCATCTTGATTAACCGATCTCTGTCAGAAAGTTATGTTCCCACACTGTAGAAAGTATCACATATAATTCCCCTCCACAAAGGCGGCCCCTCCACAGAACTAAGCAATTACTGCCCCATAGCTATTCTCTCTCCACTCACCAAAATACTAGAGAGATGCATACACTCTCAGATCTCAGACTACCTCCTTACTAACAACCTCCTTTCCAATACTCAGCATGGTTTCCGTCCAAACCATAGCACCACCACTGCCTTACTCTCCTTTACTAACACTATCCTTCAGCATAAAAACAATGGCTATCTCTCCTCTGCTACTTTCCTAGACCTATCTAAAGCATTTGACATGGTCCCACACAAACAACTCATTAACCTATCCTTCTATCAATCAGTCACCAACTGGTTTCAGAGTTACCTGTCTGACCGCCAACAATCTGTTGTATGGCAGAATGACATATCTCCCCAACTACCTGTCTCCATAGGGGTTCCCCAAGGATCCATCCTTGGACCCCTACTCTTCTCTGTTTTCAGCAATAATCTAGCCTCTGCCACCAAACATGGCACACTCATGCAATACGCAGATGACTCGACCATCATCTGCTCAGCCCAGTCCCTACCCAAACTGCAAAAAGTCACACAGGAAGCCTTTTCCTCTGTTGAAACTTGGTTATCCGATGCCCAATTAATACTCAACACAAACAAAACTAAACTACTCATCTTCCAACCCACCAAACATACTCAAAACAACTCTCACTTTAACATCACAGCAAAAGACAACACCACTATATACCTAACTGAACACACCAAATTACTAGGAGTGGAAATAGACAAGAAACTAAAATTTGACATTCACATACCCATGGCCATAAAAAAAGTCCACAAAAAACTAGGAGCGTTATACAGAAATAAGCAACTTCTCACCAAAGCAGCAAAGATTTCAATAGCAAATTCCCACCTTATCTCCACCCTACTTTGTCTCTCCAATATATACCAGCCTAAGGCAATGCGATATAAACAAGCTAGAGACCTTCTACAACAAAATCGCCAAATTCGCCACAGGGGCATCCTACCGTAGTCACCACTGTCTCTCACTTGCTGAACTGGCCTGGCTTGAACTCCCTCACCTCCTTCAATGGTATCAACTCTCACTCGCCCACAAACTAGTAAACCATCCACTAAATGTCCCATCCCTCCAGAATCTACTCCAATCCTATCGCATCACCAGACCACTAAGAACCAACAACAAAAATCACTTGCAGATCACTAAAGCCAATAACTCTGCTGCTGAAGCACTATTCTCTTGCGCCATAGCCAAATTATGGAACTCCCTCCCACCCACAATTATCTCCATACCATCATGCACCCACCTCAAAACTTTACTAAAAGCACACCTAAAAACAGGCTGGCTATGCCCTTGCAACTCCCACTCTAATATCACCCACCCCATCCAACCACTACCTTTCTTTCCACCCCACTAACTACCTTGATTATAGCAAGCTCAGATGCTCATAAGCCTAGTACTTATAAAACAGCAGAAACTTCTTATTGTAACATTTGTTAATGTCTGTTATGTACTTCGCAGATAAAGATTCTAGTTGTCTACTGATGTACTATGTTCTTCATCTGTAAATATGTTTTGTAATTAATTGCTATGTTAATCAAATTGTTAATCGCTATGTAATCCAATGTAACTACTGTCTGTTTATTTTAACTGTGGAGCTTTTCTCCCCGGGCCTCCGCTGAAAATGGACCTACATCCAGTCGGACACTCCCGGTCAACAAATGTAAACCAATATATATATATATATATATATATATATATATATCTATATATATCTATATATCCACATACATATATATATATATATATATATATATATATATATATATATTTAGTTATGAAATAATTGGTGGTAATAGGGCACTTGAATGTGTTACCAGGGTGGATACATGTATAATGAAAAATAAAAATACATTTTTAATTTAATCCTACACTCTGCACTCCAGTTTTCTTATCTAGGTGTAGACTGGATGTTGAGTGCATGCTTTAATGTTAGCTCACAGCTTCAGTTGTGCTACCTGTCTTAGCCAACTTTGTCTTCACACTTAGTGCAACCCTAACTGCAGCTCTGCCTCTAACACTAGACAATTCACTGTGAGATTGAAGACAGGATCATGGATTTGAGACACCTCTACACTAAGATTTACACTTAATTTACACTGTCTTTCTAAGTTCATATTAGCCATCATACTCTGCACCAACTCTACCACTAGCTTTTCTGCTTTCAAGATTAGAAAGCTGCTATCTATTTCAAGATATACCCAACATAAGGTTAGACCTTCACTCATAGTACTCCTTAACCCTAATTCATTCCTTATACTCACTAGAATCATAATTTCAGGTCTAGCTGTTTTTTTTTTCTTTTCTAACTTTCAATGTTAGAAGATAGCTGTAGTTTGAAACTCTCTCTGAGCTAACACCATAAATTTAATTACTCATAGGTTCATAGGTTTATACTAGGCTAATGACCTCCAAGGTCTTTACAAGCCTTGCCATGCAAGTCAACCCAGTTTTGTCCCTGAGTTTCTTGGATGCCTATATGGTGGGGTATGTTAGTAAAGATGTAACTAACACTTGTGTGTGTGTGTGGGGGGGGGGGGGGAGGGTATGCTGGGGATTAATTTACTTACTGTCAACATCTGTCTATCAGAGACATGGGGACAACACTGAGCAGAGCGACTGTGGCTTCCCACCCAGTGATCAGGGTTTCTTTTGATAAGGGGAGTTTATTCCATTGTGTGGGGATCCTTTGAGACACATATTGGTCTCTCCCACATACTCTGTTTATGTTGCAGGCAAATTTCATGTCCTTAGATCTAGTGTTTCTGGTGCTGTTTGTTTTCTGGATGTTCAGGAGATTCATCCCAGCTGGATCTAAGGATGTCTTGTATGTTATGCATAGACAGTCTCTCAGTAACCTGTAGGAGACTGAGTACAGAGATAGGACCTTAAGATGACCTCTATAGGATGGGGTATTCATACCCTGGATTCTCTTGGTGAGGAACCTTTGAGGGCGTTCCTGCTGTTTTAAGCAGCTGTTCGGTACATGGCAAAGGGGGGCATTGTGCTCCATGATGGGTCTGAGATGGGCTGAGTAGAGTGGTACTATAACTTCCTTGGACTTGGATGCCATACCCCTGCTTATGAGTTGGGAGACATAGAATGATTTTCTATCTTGGCTCTTGTTGGTTGAAAGCCAGATTACTGTCTACATGTGTTCCCATATCCCTAATTATTGGGTCAGCTCTTAGGGGTGTTTTATTGATGGTGTAATTAGCTTGGGTAGACAGTTTCCCAAAGGGCACTGTAGTACATGCTTCTTACTGAGTTTTAATAAATGCTTTTGGCACCAGTTCTTTGTCTTTGTTAGACCCTCTTGTAGGATGGTGATGTCATGGGTGAAATCTATGATAGCTCCCAATTTACAGTCATCTATAAACTTGGTGAGCCAGAGGCCTTTGACAGTAGACTTTACTCCTAAGAAGTAGATGCTATACTGGAACGGGCCGAGCACACGGTACTCTGCTGTGACCGGTCTCCTGGTGTAGGTGGTCTCACTTATCCTGACTTCATAGACTCTATCTGTGAGCCAGCCAGCAATACCTCATTTTGTAGGAATTTGTGCCTAGTTCTGAGAGTTTTTTGTAGGTGATATCCACCATTTCCCCTCATCTATAGCCTTGGTGACCCTCATGAAAAAGTCTACCAGGTTGAAGAGGTGAGACCTTCCATTAAGAAAAACAAACTTAGATGGGTCTAGTGTATGTAAGTTGGCAATATCCTTGATGATCATTTCATAATAGTTCGTTCCATGGCTTTGCATATTAGACTTGTCTGACTGTTGCATCTGTAGTTCCCAGGGTCTGTTGATGGCCCACCCTTATGAAGAGAGATTACTGTTGCAACCCTCCATTCTTCTGGTATGTAGCTTCTTTTGAGGCTTTAGTTGAAGAGTACCTCACGTGGTCCTGCTAGGGCATGTTTTAGGTTATTTAGGAGGCAACTGGGAATATTTTCAGGGCCCACTGAAAAGCAGCTTTTTTGCCTTTAGCGAGTGCCACCAAGACTTGCTCCCTGTTGATAGTTGGAGGAGATATACTAAAAGGGATTTTAGAGTTGGTAGTGGAAGTGAAGTTAGGGCTAAATTTAAGATTCACTATATCACCCTGGTTAGTGAAGATTATGCACGTCATTCACCCTACTAGACAGGGGTCCAAGAAAGTAAATAATGTGGGAAGAAATAGCCAGGGAATTGTTATGGCTAGGCTTGTATAGGCCCTAGGGCTGATAGCCTAGTACCAACCTATGAACCTATGAACCTATGAATCCATTCTGCACACTGCTGATTGTTACCTATAAGGTTCCTGACATAGCTGAAGAAGGCCTATTGATTGTCCTTAGCCTGGAAGGTTATCCTGACTTCATAAGTGGCCTTGTTGGACTTTATTAGACCTCTTGGTTTCTTGTTAAATTGAATCTGAGAGCTCTTAACTCTATTTACTGTTTCTGGTTATGGTCATGGCATTTTTCTTTTGTTATATGCCTGTTAAAGGTAAGGAATCCACCAATTAGATTTGTTTTTTGGTTTTAGATCTGGGATTACTAATGGTAGGTATGGCAGCCTCAATGCAGCCATTTACATGTTTGTATGGAGTGTCTGTAAATAATTCTGCATAGGTGTCTCTGTTCTCGGGGTTTGGGGGAGCTGTGAATTTTGACAAACTTTTGCTTAGTAGGATGTGGTTTGCTTTAGAGTAGTTCCTAACTGTTAGAAGTTTAAATGGGTTTTCCAGGCTGATTTTTATTTTGAGGAAAACAACTCTGTGGTCCGAGAATGAGAGTGCGGCACAGGTAAAAGGTGCAACGCTCTCCCATGTTGGTGAGTACTGGTTCCAATATGTTTGATTCTCTGGTTGGAGTGCACACTATCTGGTTGAGAGTGTTTGTGTTAAAGTCCAGGAAACATTGTATTCATGAGATAGAGGCAGTGTATGTTTTCTAGTCTATAAAGCGGTAGTTAAGAAGTCTGCTATGAATAGAGTATTTGGTTGGATAGTGAGTGGCTCTTGTAGGTCTAGTTAAGTTTTTGAACATGTGTCCTAGAGGGCAACCTGTAGCTGGCCAAGACATGCTAAATAACCTTGTCTATGGAGACTTGGCTGTTGATGAACTCCAGGGCATCATTCTGTTTAACCAACCTGGAGTTGTATTTGTTGCTAATGCAGATCAAGACACCTCCAGCTTAACCCATGTCTTTGCTGTTGTTGGTCTAAATGTGTGGAAGGCACTGTGGCCTTACACTGCTGGAGTACTTTCTGTGGCTTTAAATCAAATCTCTGTAACAGCACAGATGTCTACATTCTCCAGAGTGAGGAGAGCTTGCAGGATGTGGAGTTTCTTGTTTAGCCCCCTAGCATTGAGCAGTAACTTCTTTAGGTTTTTTTTTTTATTTTATTTTATTTATTTATTTTTTGCTATGTGGGTAGTTTTGTTATTTTGACATCGCCTAAAAAAAGGTTTTAAGGGGTTTAATGAAGTTTTAGGCGATATCCAAAAGCTCAGTGTGGACAAGTATGGATCATCCTTGGCAAAGTAGCATGGTCTGTTAACCATGTCCTCACATGCTGATTGATATTGGATTCCCTGAAAGTGACAGTAGAAACTAAGCCAATTACAAAAATCAGTCCTTTTTGGTTCATACGTAGCATCATCCTTGGTGAAGGTAGAATGTTGCTCAGTGCAAAGCATGTACCTGTCAGTGGCACATATTCAGAGAGATCCATAATGTTTCCTATAGTTCAGTGAGCTATGTCTCGGGTCATTTACATGGACTGTGATAAAAATCATATTGGTATCTTTGGCACAGTGATGCAAGTGTGTGCATGATATTGTGGATCCTAACTCCAGATAAGCAACCAACCATTATCTTTTTCTTGTCCAGCCTGGTGAGAGGGGCATCTGTGTGTCATACAATAGAATCCCATATGACAAGAGTACTGCTTTTTTCTTGGGGGATCATTGAGTGTAGGCTTATGTTTGGTGTTGGGTATTGCTTTTGGTGTACGCTTTACTGATTGCTGAGAATAGTTGTTGCCGATTGACAACTTAGGAGGTTTTTGAGGTTTGGATAGGTTTCTTTTAAGTGACTTAGCATAAGAAGGTCTATCTGTGGGCATGAAAGATGATATTTGTGTGTTCTTGACATCCTTGTTTGTAAGAAAGAGACTTGCTTCCAAAGAAGTTATGCGTGTACATCTCTCACATACTGTGTTAGTTTCTTTAAGGATTAAAAGGTTGTCTGGGTACATGAGATGATTGGTAAATTGCCTCAGGATGCCCAAAACCAAGTTGACTATAGAGATATTAGGAAATTGCAAATCAGTGTTGACAGGGCCTGTATTAGGTTTTGGCTATTATGGTATAGGGACTTGGGTTTATAGTGGTCACTTGAGTGGTATCTAGGGTTAAGGCTAGACGTTGGTGCTATAATCTGATACAGTGCTGTTTGATACACTAACTAGCTGCACTAAACTTAGCTTTATGCAAAGCCTTTCTGTGTTACATGTTAAAGTCCTATGTACTAGCTTTATAAGTTTGCTGCTATACACGGTACTACTAACCCCCACTACGTCAGTGAACAGCTCCACAAAACACCCTTAATTTACAGCATACTGAAGAAAAAGCTGAAAACTAACTCCCCTGCCCTCCTCTGTCCAATAATCAACTATACATTGAGTTCCCTGGAATGCTTTCTAATTCAGAGAGACAAGGTAAACACCTTCTGCACAAAATGTATGATCCTGGAGCTTCTTAATGTAAAAACACAGTAAAATAACTCTCAAACGGAGATTAACACTAACAGCTAAGTCCCTAAAAACTGGCTGATGAAACACTGTGCTTCCCAACTCGGACTGACCAGGCTACTCCAATACTGCTTCTAGAATAGCAGTCCCATTCTTAATGTACAAACATACCTTGGTTGGCCAAAAGTGAAAAGGGACCAACTAACTACAACAAGTGGTTGTTACTTTAAGCCCACTTGTGTGCTTCCCAAACTCCAGCAGACCAGACTACTTTTCTAATGCCACTATAATTGCAGACCCAGTTTTTTAATGTTAAAACACACTTTGGTTAACCAAAAGTGAAAAAGTATCAGCAACAAATCAAATAACTAGGTACAACAAGTAATTCCCACTTTAAGCCTCCCTGTGTATTTTCCGACTCTGACAGATGAGGCTACCTTTTTTCTCCCCTAGAATTGCAGTCACAGTCTTCTTAATAGAAGAACACACTTTAGTTAGCCACTTGTGAAAAGGTACCAGAAACTAATCTAACAACTAGCTACAAGGAATTACAAGGCAGTTCAAAAGCATACAAGCCAGCAATAAGGCACACACACACTATAAGGAAATTTCAAGGTACACTAGCAGTCTAAGGAAGGGCCTTCCCAGTTTTTTTCTGTCAGTAGCCAGTAAGATGAGCAGAGGAAATAATATAATATAAAATAATACTGGGAGGAGCTTCAAGGGTCAAGTATAGAGAAGAAGAGAAGGGGAGGAGCTTCCAAGGCCAGATATACAGTAGGGGTGGGCAGCTCAAAAGCCTCCAAGTTTAAAAGCAAAACAGAAATAAAGTGAGTGACTGGGAAACAAATTCAGAAGAGAGCTAGTAAAAATGCAACAAAATGAGGGTCCACGCAGAACACCTAGGCCTAGTACAGAAGCCAAAAGCACTACAGACTATAAAAAAATCCTTAAATTAATAGCTTTAACTTCAGATAAAGAGCAAATGCAACACACACAACTAATTTAAAAGGTAAGATAACTGCAGTATTTTAAATGTAGTTTGTTTACTTTACTGGATGCAAAATGTAGTCCACATGATTTGTGCTTCCATCAGTCCCAAGCCTCTACTATTCTAAGCCAGTGCTAAACTTCAGATTCATTGTAACCAAAACCCATCTTCAACTCTCTCCTTAACTCTCCCAATGTGAACACTACAAAGAGGCCATTGGAGGGATTGGAATATACCTCAGCTAACACTACAAACAAATTTCACTACTTGCTTAATTTTAAGTCAGGTTCATAGATTCCTTGTAATCCTACCTTCAACTCTTATAGCTTTGCTGTCAATTTGAGGGTTAGGGTTAACCAGATGTTAGACATATGTGTGATTAAAGCCTTCACCTCCACTTCTGCCTCCAAAATCATACCGTAGCTCCTCAGATCAGTGTAACCTAATCCCATCATTATTATTTACCTCAGCCATCCTACTTTGAAGGCAAGGCTTGCATTGGAGTTTGTGTATGATTAAACTACACTTTCACTCATACTGGCAACCTCAGCCACTAAACACAAGGTCCCAAAATCCAAAAGAGTTTCTCTCAGTATAAGACTTCCCTGATTCCAAAAGACATTCTCTAGGCCTTGCACCAAAATAAATCAGTTACACTATATATAAATAGGTGTACAATTATGGCCAGATACCAAAAGACTTGCTCTCAGTGTAAGTGGTCTCATACACCAAGAACAAGTCTTTTTCAGAACTGGGTCCAGTGTGACCCTAACACCACCCCAAACTAATCATAATTCTTACAAGTGCTATTGTTGAAGCTGGAGGGTTGCAGCTATGGTTATGTTTGCGGTCTGATTTAAGAATCAGACCAATGTTTCTTGTTTCTGGCTAAGGCTTTACAAAGTAGGTAGGAGAAGATGACATTACTGTACATTGTCCAAGACTCACTGTAAGCAGTCTCAGACTTTTGGTGGGGAGGAGGGGGCTCCATATTATTCCTTCATGGAATTTGAGGTTCACAAAAGAAGTCAGTTCAATTGAAGCTTATTTTTTTATTGAAATTGCAGTGGTATAAACAATCAAAACTTGCAGAATATGAACATTTGACTCAATTTACATAATTAAACATTATGTTTTTTTTGCCCTGAAAGAGTACTTTAGCCACTTAATATATCCATCCCTTGCAGTAAATGCTTTCTATTATACACTTGTTTTTAAATCAGCTGATTTTTTACTATACATTTAAATGAGAAACTCCTTCATTAATTTTCCAAAGTTGTCTTGCAAGCAGGTTGTCCATTCTAATCTCCATAAACACCTTAAACACTTTGGTATCCAGACTTTATGTTTGCAAGTTATTTCTGCTTATGCAAAACTTTCATTTCATAATCTCCTAATTTCCTCAGGATATGCCGTAATATTATGTTGCTGCAGCTTCCTTTCAGTAGCATTTTCAGTTTCATTACACTCAGCATATGTTTGCATTTCAGCAGTGTACATTGTTGAACTCATGGCAAATTGATGGGCAGGAAAAGTGTCTCTACCCTTCAGATTCACTCTTTATCACTTTTTGTTGTATTCAACTCATTCAGTCAAATATAAAACATCTTCATGGTGTTTGTGTGGATGGTTATGATTGCTACAGCAGTGTTTTATTAGCAGATTGTAGTAGCTTCTCTTTTACGATGAGCAATGGTGTCAGGTGTCAGTGTGCATGTTTAATGCACTAGGACTGGTGTCAGGTGGCAGTGTGCATGTTTAATATACTAGGACTGGTGTCAGGAGGACGTGTGCATTAATATACTAGGACTGGTGTCAGGTGGCAGTGTGCATGTTTAATATACTAGGACTGGTGTCAGGTGGCAGTGTGCATGTTTAATACACTAGGACTGGTGTCAGGTGGCAGTGTGCATGTTTAATATACCAGGACTGGTGAAAGGTGGCAGTGTGCATGTCTAATACACTATCACAGGTGTCAGGTGGCAGTATGCATGTTTAATACACTAGGACTGATGTCAGGTGGCAGTGTGCATGTTTAATATACTAGGACTGGTGGCAGGTAGCAGTGTGCATGTTTAATATACTAGGACTGGTGTCAGGTGGCAGTCTACATGTTTAATACACTAGGACTGGTGTCAGGTGGCAGTGTGCATGTTTAATACACTAGGACTGGTGTCAGGTGGCAGTGTACATGTTTAATACACTAGGACTGGTGTCATGTGGCAGTGTGCATATTTAATATACTAGGACTGTGAAAGGTGGCAGTGTGCATGTTTAATACACTAGCACAGGTGTCAGGTGGCAGTATGCATGTTTAATACACTAGGACTGGTGTCAGGTGGCAGTGTGCATGTTTAATATACTAGGACTGGTGTCAGGTGGCAGTGTGCATGTTTAATACACTAGGACTGGTGTCAGGTGGCAGTGTGCATGTTTAATACACTAGGACTGGTGTCAGGTGGCAGTATGCATGTTGAATACACTACGACTGGTGTCAGGTGGCAGTGTGCATCTTTAATATACTAGGACTGGTGTCAGGTGGCAGTGTGCATGTTTAATACACTAGGACTGGTGTCTGGTGGCAGTGGTGCATGTTTAATACACGAGGACTGGTGTCAGGTGGCAGTGTGCATCTTTAATACACTAGGACTGGTGTCAGGTGGCAGTGTTCATGCTTAATATACTAGGACTGGTGTCAGGTGTCAGTGTGCATGTTTAATACACTCGGACTGGTGTCAGGTGGCAGTGTGCATGTTTAATACACTAGGACTGGTGTCAGGTGGCAGTGTGCATGTTTAATACACTAGGACTGGTGTCAGGTGGCAGTGTGCATGTTTAATACACTAAAACTGGTGTCAGGTGGCAGTGTGCATGTTTAATACACTAGGACTGGTGTCAGGTGTCAGTGTGCATATTTAATACACTAGGACTGGTGTCAGGTGGCAGTGTTCATGTTTAATACACTAGGACTGGTGTCAGGTGGCAGTGTGCATGTTTAATACACTAGGATTGGTGTCAGGTGGCAGTGTGCATGTTTAATACACTAGGACTGGTGTCAGGTGGCAGTGTGCATATTTAATACACTAGGACTGGTGTCAGGTGGCAGTGTTCATGTTTAATACACTAAGACTGGTGTCAGGTGGCAGTGTGCATGTTTAATACACTAGGACTGGTGTCAGGTGGCAGTATGCATGTTTAATACACTAGGACTGGTGTCAGGTGGCAGTGTGCATATTTAATACACTAGGACTGGTGTCAGGTGGCAGTGTGCATGTTTAATACACTAGGACTGGTTTCATGTGGCAGTGTGCATGTTTAATACAGTAGGACTGGTGTCAGGTGGCAGTGTGCATGTTTAATACACTAGGACTGGTGTCTGGTGTCAGTGGTGCTGTACACCAATTTATGTGTGTGTAAGCATTTACAAATGGCTTTCTTTTTGTACTCATTCCCATTATCATCAAGCTTTCTTACATCACTAGGTCATTTGACCCACTTGTTCTCCAGGAAGGTGAGATGCATACTGCCCATATGCTCCTCTTACGAGTGGGGGTTAAACAGCACAGAATACCAACATTGTCTCTTTCAGGGACACAGGTTTTGTTTTTATGCCCTAAGCCTTACAGAGTATGCCCAGGAAAACAGCACAGTGTTTGGTGTGCAGTGGGCATCTGCAAGAGCATGTCATTCCCTTCTTTAAGTGATGCTACCCCTCAAGAAGCTCTACTCCCCATTGAATATAGTGCTTCCATCTGCAGCCTCCGCTCAGGATTCTACCATGGGAGACCTGCTGTCCTACACTCAAGCAGGTGTCGCCTCCTCATTCCTCTTTTAACAGTCATCAGTTCTTTGAGCACCCAGGCCACTAATTGAACTCTGGTCATGATAAATTGATAAACAGCATTACAGGGAAAGACTGGTCTGCAGCAATTGTTCTCTAGTGTATTGTGGAAGTCATTGCTGATACGTTTTCTGTTCGCATACTGACAATTACTCAGTGTGTGTGAGGTCTGCACTTATGTTTGACACTATACATTTGTGATGTTAGTATGCATAAGTTAGGTGGGGGGTGGTCCCCACAAAAAAACTGTTTTATTATTTCCTACTAAGGCACTTTCAATTAATGCAGACTTGATGGCTTTTGTTTGATGACCTGAATACCACTTATGTCTGTTTTAGATAAGATTATATATACAGCTGTA
This sequence comes from Protopterus annectens, assembly GCF_019279795.1. Lineage (NCBI taxonomy): Eukaryota > Metazoa > Chordata > Ceratodontiformes > Protopteridae > Protopterus > Protopterus annectens. The sequence goes on from NC_056748.1 coordinate 870,189,127, forward strand.
CAAATATATATGAAAAATAGCACTCACCCTGAAATTTTCTAAATAAAAAAATAGACTGCTACTAAGATTAGTGATTTACTGGATTTAAATTACAGTAGACTCCCTCTTAATCATCCTCTCTTTAACCGACCATCAGATTTCTGCCATAGCCCTAGCAAAAGACAACAGAGAAGAATAACCCTTCTACCTCCTCTGGGCTAAATAATGACAGACATTTAAGTTTTAGACTTCATATTCATTAGAAAAATGCATACTAACACACATTCTGTTATTCTAGCTGATTTATAACCTATAAATGCTATCTTGAATGCTTTTTCTGATTAACCAGGCATTTATTTATCCACCCTAAAAATGTCCGGTCCCAGCGAGACCAGATAGTTTACTGTAGGTTAAATATAAGTCTGCACGTTATACATTCTATTTTCTTTTCAGAAGCCACTAGCTTGCACTTCTGTGTCTATGTAAAACTAAAGCTCAGTTGCATCTGGGAGGGCAGCCAAATAAAAACTCACATATACATATTTGGTGTCCAAGGGAACTGCTGCTGCTGTTTTATTTAATTATTTGTTTTTTTTACTTTACGAAATGCAGAAACAGTCCACTTTCTATAATGATGCAGAAATGTGAGGCTAGAATTATTTTCTTTATTAACATTTCATTTATATTTACATTTTATTTTTATAGAGGCTGACGTCTGTTAACTGAAAAGTAGAGAAAGGAAAGTAAAGGAAGGTAATGCTGCGTAATGTGCAGTCACATTTCTACACCACTCCGTGTGTCTGAAAATGCAGTCAAGTTGAAAATAATGCAGATATTACAACCTCAGGCCTTATGATAGGTGTGTCTTTGGGAAACAGTCAGTAAATGTTTTCAGACATATGTGTCCATTCAAAAGGATAACTTGCCAATCAGTTTCTAGGAAAATGTAAAGGACTGTGGAGAAGTGTTCTTTTTATATGCCCTCCATGTGGTAATGCAGTTTTCTGTTATGATCAGGAAACTAAAACTATTCATGGCTAAAGATCACTGAGCTTATGGTGATGACTGGACTATAAGAAGAATATAAAATGAAATAGTTTTATAAAGAAAACCACACAGACTCATCATTATACATAAAGGGTATGAAAGTAAAATTAATCTGATGAGAATAAAAACACTTGAAAATTCTATGTAACTAATAACGGGGATTTCTCTAGTAAATTGAATGATTTACTCCTCGAAACATGAAAGAGACGTCACCTGAGGCAGCACAGCCAAAAACGTGGTTAAAATATGGAAAAGCACTGGAAAATAACCATACTAGATAATGGGAACACAGTCACGCTTCTCTCTACCTTGACCGATAGGTGTTTCAATCTTCGTTTTCCTTTTTACTCAAAGAAATGTAACACGATGATTTTAAGATTAGGGGTTTTGGCATTTAGGTAGCGAGACATTTCTGCAGGAGCACTGAAACCAAAAACCTGCAGCACCATTTCACTGTAAAGCACTATGGACAAAAAGCACAATCGGTACAGCAATAAACACTGACGAGACACCTGGCACATCTCAACAATCCATAAAGATAGCTACCCAGCTGTATTCTAACAAAAGAGACAGCCTCACAATAAGAGTTATCATTGCGATATAAACCAGCACAAGGAAACTGGGGGGGGGGGTTAGTTGGCTGTTTGGAATGGGGTTGTTTTGAAAATTAAATGAAGAAAGAAATGAAATACAGTTTTAAAAAAAATCTAGAGGTGATCGGTGATCTCTTTAACACAATTTACTGTGGAAAATATTAACTTTAAGTATGACGTGTCCTTCAGGCAAATTAAAATCGAAGTAAAAAGCCTGCCCATTTTATACATATAAATGAATGGAATCACAAAATAAAATGGCCAATAAAACAAATTAATTATAGTCAGAAACAGAAATCAGCACTTGTCCTAATCTCCTAGACAGCACTATTATTCTCCAAATTTCCTAGACAGCACTATTATAATATAGCATAAGACCCTCAATCGTCCGCAGGACTTAAGTTCAATTTACTCTTCAAAGCATGTCCAGAGGTCAGCTTCAGGTGTACTCTCCAGTTCATCTGGTGGAATTGGGCATCCTGAGGCAGTGTCACAACTGCCTCATGTATACAGACGACCCTCTCCTCTTACCTCTAGACACAAACACTTGTGAGAGAGATGCAAATACACAGCCAGACTGGAGGCTAAGCGCTCTCAACCCATGACTGTAACAGACAGTCAGGAGGATAAGGGACACACTTGCATCACACCCCCTGTCACACATGAATCTACAAAACAAGCACCGGCAAAACATATGCATAAATACACAAAAACATATTCAGAGGCACTAGGTACCAATCTGAAAAAGAAACCGTGCCCTCCAAAGCAGACAAGCAAGCAACCTGCACCCCCAAACACAAGCCAGAAAACACATAATTCACCTCAGCAGTGTGCCTCACAACAGACCTTAAGGCAAAACACCATACCTAACACGCTAGTAATAGGAGACTCTATAGTAAGGCACACGGATGTTCCACTCACCAGGCTGAACAAGGAGAAGGTTACTGTCAGCAGCCTGTCAGGTGCTCGGATTCGCCACATAACACAGGTACTTAGGTCACTCTAGAACAAGTACACATATGACGCTGTCATTGTACATGTTGGTGTGAATGATCTAAGATGTACCACCCTGGACTACATGAAAAGAGACATTGAGGAGCTCTCTGATCATGTAGCCCAAGCTGGTATGATCCTGACCTTGAGTAGCATACTACCTTCACCTAGAATGATACCATAATACAAAGACAAAATGATCAATTTCAACAATTGGCTAAGCTTCTGGTGTCATTCTAAGCGGATCCAGTGTCTGTCTGCCTGGGATGACATGATAGACAATCCTCGCTGTTTTGCCAGAGATGGGTTGCACCTGTCACCCCTAGGTTTTCGAATACTGGCCAAGGCTCTTGCCGCCCCCATAGTGCCTTTTTTAGGCAAGGCTCAAAGGACAAACCAACCACCGTAGCCAGCACAGGTAACCAAAAACTAAGGGTAATGCTACTCAACGCCAGAAGTCTCAACCTCAAAATGCACACACTCGAGGCTCTCCTCAGCATGGAGAAAATCGATGTTTGTGCAGTGACGGAAACCTGGTTCAAGGCTCAAGAGAGCACCCCAGCACTGCCAAGTTACAATTCATATCATACCTTCCGGCCTCAGTTACCGGATCGCAGTACAAAGGGTGGAGGTGTATCCATATTCATCAAGGATACCCATATCTCCAGGTTAGTAGCACAGCATGATGCCCCAGAGATCATCCATGTGCAACTATCAGCAGGCAAAACCACATTTCAAGTTGTAGCCAGTTATAGATCGCCCACCATGTCCCAAGATGCTCACTCTGCATTCCTTGAGACATTGGAAAATATAAAGGTTCTACCCAACACCATAATCTTGGGTGATTTCAACTACCCTGGTATAGACTGGGCGAACTACCAATGTTCCAACTCCTATGCTCAGCGATTCATAGAATTTATAAATTCAAATGCCCTTGAACAATTAGTATGTTCCCCCACTAGAGGGGACAACATATTGGATTTAATCATCACAAATATGGGTGCCCATTGTACCACACCCGTTATCACCCCCTCCTTGGTCAGATCCGACCACAAACTGATAACCCTGGACATCCTCACTCCTCCACCTCCCCCAGTCAAAGAAACCATAGTCAAAAACCTTTCCAAAGCAAACTTCAAACTACTTGCATCCGAAGTGGAAAGCTTCACTATTCCCTTGCAGAAGGATAATGATATCCAGGATGTGAAATCCTACACCAAGGCACTGTATATGCATCTTCAGGATTGCATGGACCGTGCTATCCCAAATAAAACCAATACTCCTTCCTCAAGCAAGAAGAAACCAGTCTGGTGGACCATGGCCATAAGCAAACTTTACAATAAAAGGAGGAGACTTTTACAAAAAAGGCCAAATCTCAAGTAGAAAAATCATCCCTGATCAGCATTAGTATGAAACTGAGGGCCCTCATCAAGTCAACTAAAGCTAATTTTGAAAAGAAAGTTGCCAAGGATGCCAAGGATAACCAAAAGGCCTTCTATGGCTATGTCAAAAACCTAAATGGCAACGCTCAGGTCTGTTCTGAGCTAGTACAAAATGGAACAAAATACACTGACCCTTCTGACATTGCCAACATCTTGGATGACAGGTTCAGTGCAAATCCCCCCACCACCACCACCACCACCACCTGCAGGGCCTATTACCATTCTAGAGGATTGTGTAAGTCCAATTATTACTGATACGTTGGTTAACAAGGCTCTATCTAAAGCTAAAAACACTGCCTCCATGGGACCAGATGGTGTCCCAGGCTGTGTCATACATGCGCTCCAAAAGGAATTGACCCCGCATCTTAATACCCTGTGCAGTCTCAGCCTGTCCACAGGATATGTGCCCATAGAATGGCACATGGCAATGGTGGTCCCACTACACAAGGGTGGGGCCACAACTGACCCCGGGAACTACCAACCAATAAGCCTGACCAGTTTGATCTGTAAGGCTATGGAGCAAATCATTATGGAACTCATAAATGGAGAGATTGGGAACCTCCAGTCACCGGACCCCACACAGTTCGGTTTCGTCAAGGGCAGATCATGCCTCCTGAACCTGGTGGATTTCTTTGAGACAGTTACTCAGGCTATAGATAAGGGAAAGGAGGTACGCATGGCTTACCTTGACCTTGCTAAAGCATTTGACACTATTCCCCATTCAGGTATTATTGATAAGCTCACCAGCCTGGACATAAACCCTTACGTCACAAGATGAATTGCAAACTGGCTCTCAGACAGATCCCATAAAGTAAGAGTAGCAGGATCTATGTCCGAATCCAGACCAGTAACGAGTGGTGTGCCTCAGGGCACTGTCCTGGGGCCCCTCCTGTTTGGCATATACTTCTCAGAAGTACAGGCAACACGGAATGGCTGTGGCTGACTAAGTTTGCGGACGACTGCAAACTGGGTGCTATAATAGAGTCTCTGGCTGACATGGAGATTCTCCAGAAGGGCCTAAATGAGACTGATGCATGGTGCCAAAGCCATGGTCTCAAGCTAAATACAAAAAAATGCGTAGTAATCCCCTTTCGAAAAAACAGAGTACCCGCAAACTACAACATAGGAGTTAATCCCCTGAAATCTGAAGACAAAATAAGGGATCTAGGGACCCAAGTAGATAGTCAGCTTTCCTTTGATAACCATGTTGCCAAAGTGGTAAGAAAATCCTTCTATGTGACCCATCTGATCATGAAAGGGTTTGCATCAAGATCTAAGGATGTAATGGTGCCCCTCTACTCTTCCCTCATCAGACCCATTATTCAGTACAATGCAACAATTGGAATGTACCTGGCTAGACATCTCCAGCAGCTGGAAAGACCACAAAGGTACCTAACCAAGAGGATTACTGGCCTCAAACAGTTGCCCTATGCAGCACGATTGAAAAAGCTAAGACTGTTCTCTGTTGCATACCACTTTCTCAGAGGTGATCTCTGTCTAACGTACAGAGCCATGTCCAACCCAGAATTGTTGAACATGCTCCATCTTAGCAAAACCAAATCTACTCGAGCTACATGCTCTAGGGATATAAACCTCAACACAACAATGAATAGAACATGCTGGAGGGATAGATTCCCTTCACAGAGACTTCCCCTACTATGGAACAGGGTCCCGATCTACATAAGACAGAGCCCCTCACTATCACTCTTCAAGAGGAACCTTGATGAGTGGATGGGTAACAGAAAGTTCACACCGGGGATCACACCAACAGCACTACTAGATAGTGGCCAAGGGTGCTAGCTGCTAGTACAAGGGTCTAGGGAACTACTAAAGGGGCGGTGAATACCGCACAACATGGCTGGGCTAATATATGCCTTCGGGCAGATAGCCCAGTACCAACCTATGAACCTATATGAATTATATTTTCTTAACTGCTCTGCTATTCAGTACAGCTTGATGAAAGTTGTTGCATTTAAGCTCTTAGCTCTGCAGGCATTTAATTCAAATTTTTATATCATTACCTGTTAATAGTAATGTCTTTTGGCTTTTCCCAGTTAGGGGTCGCCACAGCGGAACTCCAGTCTGCTAATGATTGGCAGTGGATTTTTACTGTGCCGAGTTGCCAGCCCGATGCCCAACCTTCAAAGAAGGCACACCCATTCACGCTCACACCTACCTGCATGGCTTTAACATCACCCGACCGCAGGGAGAACATGCAGACTCCACAAGAAGGTGCTCCAGCCGAGAATCGAACGGAAGATCCTCTTGCTGTGAGGTGACAACACTAACCGCTGCACCACCGTGGCCACATATTATTACCTGTTAATAATAGTTGATAAGAGGCATTAGTAGAAAATGGTGATTTAAATAACCAGCATACCTAAAACGTAAACAGTCCTGCGGTCTCTCACTGTTGCCTTCTATTTTACACCAATATAAGTTCAGCCAAATAACATTTGCAACATGCAAAAATAATTGCATTTTCGTCACTGCAAGTTTAAAATTCTGCTGGTGTCGAGTTGAATAAACTGATTAACATCAAAATCTTTACACATACTGGAGTTAAAACACTTGTGTGTACCCTGTGATTTGATTTCATGTTTACATTGAATCATACTTGAGATAAAATGTTTGTTTATATCTTTGCTATACAAAAAATATGAATTTTCTTCCAAGCATATTGTCTGTAATCCTATTAAATGTTACAACCTTCCAGTTGTTTACCTGAACCTGTCTACTGACTACTTTATATGTAATAACAAATGGCATCTTTTTTTTTACCTTTGAAATATATACCCATGTCTCACATTTCTCCCTGCTGTGTAGATACTACTACTTTATCACAAACATCTTCCCTTATCTGTGAAGAAATATTGTGATTAAAAGTTGCATCTTATGCTCTTCCAAAAATGTATTTTGTAAATCTAAATAATGACCAGCTGAATTCTCCAGTACTAATGCATTTCCGGCTTCTCAAATGTGGCCTTTAGTTATGTATCATGTCACATGAGACAGATATCCACTTTTACATATTTATAGGTAATTAGCAGTGACAGGTTTGTCCTAAAATTTGGACTGTAACCCCCCCCCACTAAACTAAAATATATACATTTCCAAAAAAGAGCATCCAATACATTGTTATGCATCTGTTGGATGTTAAAGGAGATAAAATGTGTCTGTAATTTGAAAAATCGTGCCAGTTTTAATTGTTATCCTAATGTGGTAAAACAGTTGACAAAATTTCACCCCAAATATGTAGCATTGCCTGAGTAAGTCTGTGTTAAATAAGATAGTTGTTTCTCTGAAAGCCAAAAAAATTGGCATATAAAGGAGTAATAGGATACCCCATGGCTGTCCCAAAAAACAGGAAAAAATAATTAGCAGTAAAATAAAACAGCTCTGAGCCAGTACTTGTTCCTGAGTCACTACTGACTCAGTGCACTCATCCTCCTCTTTAAGTTTAAAAAAGTATGTTTTTTTATTTTTCTGTAAAATTGTTCCTGAAGTAAATAGATAAGTGAAGTTTACAGCTGGAACATCTAAGTTCTATATTTTTACATGAATTATTTTATAAACATGTTGGCAGCCCAAAACAAAAAAACTTTGTCCACTATTTTTGCTCCATTGTCTTAGACCATACCAGCTGCATTGTACTTTTTCCTTCCATTTAGGCTTCAATTGTCTTTAGCAGTTCACTGTCTAAGGGAGGGGGAATTCTACTCTGTTCATCCCCGCTAATGTTTGTCACACTCTGCTTCCATACCCCACCCTGTCCTATACTATATTTTATCCTCTCCACTTCTCCGCCTACTGCTCTGCATCAGCCAATCTCATTACTCCATTCTCCTTCAAAAACTCAGTACACTAAGACACTTCTCATATAGATCACTCCCTCCCATCTCATCTTATATATACCTCTACATTTTCTCTCCTCCTGTTTTTCATACTGCCCTTTCAGTGCCCTATCATTTTCTACAGTTTTACTCCTTTTATTCTTCTACTTTGTCACTCTAGAGGATAGATCAACGATACACCCCCTTCACTTGAGATCGGTTACCTGTTAGCTACTTATAAACACTAACTCTAACCCTTCTGACATACTACTGACAGTCCTCTCAGATGTGCTGCTCACTCGCCTAATCATATTTCTTCCTCTCATATATTTAGACCATCTTGCATCCTATCAACAACTCCTGCACAACAGCTACCTCAGTAGACACCATGCCGATTCCTCACTACCTATTAACGTCCTCTACAACTTCACAATGGCACACTCACTTTACAGCATCCCATTTCAAACTTTTTAAGAATATGTACCTTTACAGCGACTCCTCCCTGAACAAAATAGGCATTAAACACAAGCTGAAATACAAGCAACTCCGCTCCCACTGTATCTAAAAATGTGGTGATACCCACCCTAATCCAAGTACAAACAACTATCCTAAACATAAGAATTCCTGTAGACTCCAAAATATCCCTGCTGAACAACCAGTGCTAAAACAGCTATCTTGCCTTCACCTCTATTTAAGTAACCTCAGAAGTATTTGTAACAAACTGCCAGAATTACATAACTGGATAGCTTATTACATTCCAGATATACTAGCCATCACTGAATCATGCCATGCACAAGATATATGAAATCTTATCACCTGTATACAACATTTTAAGGCTAAAAAGGTCTTTTATTGCTATAATTATGGCATATGTTCCATGCTATAATGCCGGAATACGTCTATCTTATCCCAAAACAACACCCACAAAAACCCATGTATAATAGGTGTCTGGCAAACCATAGTTAATGAAAACTTTACAAATGTGATAAACTTGTAATGGGTTTACCCAACTCATCTCTACTCCTACCAGATACAAGAACGCCACCATTAGGAATTCTATCTTAAATTGTATCCTTACAAATAAACCAAGCAAAATGAATTGTGCCAATACTATTCCCGAGACCCTTAGTGACCACCTGCCTGCTCTTGCAATAAGACAACACATTCATAACCATAAACTACTTTTCTGTAACCTTGCTTGCAATCTCTCCAATTTCAACAAAGACACTTTCATTACAAACTTAAAATTAATAAACTGGGGAGTGCGAGACACAATCAACTTAAATGAAGCCACAGCACTATTTTATGCAGCATTTCTTAAAATACTAAATGAGGCTGCACCCATAAATAACAAACTAATTAAATCAAACCTAGCTCCCTGGATAACAATAGAAACTAAACAGCTCATAAAAACAGAGATAAAGAATGGAGAACCTAGAAAATCTCCAATAGTGATGCCAACAAACAGAAGTGGAATCAAATTAGAACTACTACTAAAACCAAAATCCAACTTGACAAAAAATACTGTATAAAATGACAAGCAGCAAATCAGAATAACCCTAAAATATTCTAGCCCACCATCGGCAAACTCCTAAATTCAGCCCACATGACCCAGCTATTGCCAACCAGTTTAACTCGCACTTTGTAAATTCTGCTGCCTCTCTCTTCAACCCACAGTCTTCTACAACTAGTATAATTACATCCAGACCCCACAGTCATTCCCAAGCTCTCAAACTTAAACCCATCCTAACCTCCACTATCAGAAAACTACTTAAAACTTTGAAACCTGCCTCCATTGCCCCAGACAACTTACCAGCTGAATACATCAAAATAGCTACAAATGCTCTGACGTACAGTGTGTCCATCTCTAAAAAAATGGTTTATCAAGAAAAACTATGTTCCCAGTCTGTGGAAAAAAAATTCCTACACATTTCCCCTACATAATGGTGGAAATTCTGCTGACTTGTCCAGTTACAAGCCCATAGCCGTCTTGTCTCCTCTGTCTAAAATACTTGAAAAGTATATCCAGTCCCAAGTTCTTATCTACATTACTAAAAACTCACTCATTTTCCCTACACAGCATTGTTTCTGCCCACATCACAGCTCCACCACTGCACTACTTAGTTTTGTTGCAGTGGTAAATCAAAACAGAAACAATAACCTTGTCTGTTCAATATTCTGTGATCTGTCCAAAGCCATTGACACTGTGTCACACCAAAATAAAAATTATAAAAAGTGTGCTCTGTAGGCTTTGAAAAACTCACTATTATGGTTTAACAACTACGTGCCAAACAAGCAACAAGTTGTAAAGTGGCAAAACAGCACCTCACCATACTTTCTCCCAGTAACCACAGGGACTCCCTCAAGGGCTCTTTATCAGGTCCACTGCTTTTTTAATATATTCATTAATAACCTGTATTTAGCAACCATCATCCAATATGCAGGTATTTCCACGATCTGCTGTGCTAAAACATAGTTAAATTACAGCAGTTCACCCAAGAAGCTCTCTCAAAGATTGAGACTTGGCTGACTCATAGCTCCTTCCAAATCCCCTAAGCAGCTATCTGACTAGAAAAATTCCTTATTTCTATCTTCAGGCAACACCAAGATGGAAGTGGCAAACCATACCAAACTACTAGGGGTTACCAATGATGAAAACCTAAAATTCAACTACCATGTAAAGTAGGCTGTAAAGAAAATTCATCAAAACTTGGGAGCCCTCCATAGAGCCAAATCATACCTAAGAGAGCAGACTAGGATAAGCATTGCCACATCTGTTCTCATCTCTTTTCCCCTGTTCGCAACCACCATATTTGTCAATTTACAGTCTAGTCAACTCTCTGTTGTTGACCAGTGCTATAATAGCATTGCAAAATTTGCTGACAGCTATCAGTCTAGGTCACATCACTGCCTCGCACTACGGCAGCTTTAGTGGCTGAAATTAAGGCACTGTTTAACCTGCTCACAGATTTTTATGACACAAAAGCTCATATATGACCCATACAAATGTCCATGTCTAAACAATATTCTCCAGCTCTACAGTTCCAAAAGATCACTACACTGTTCTCACAAGATGTTATTAACTATAACTAAATCAAACAATACTGTTGGAGACTCCCTTTTCTCCTCCTCTGTCTTAAACCTGGAATGCCATACCTATCTTTCTCTTTCTCTCTGTCTGTCTTAGAATATTAGAAAACAATAAGTCTTTTATAGTACACTGAAATGATCACTTAAAAAGTACCTGGCTATGCTGTTGCATCTCAACTGGAATAACCTGAATGTTGGCTATCTTTCAACTTCTTTTCCTAGGCCTCTCAACTCTCTTTGTAGCCCCTCTACTCACTGTTTCTCTGTGCTAAAACCACAATTTGGTCTGCTTCTCTTTGTATTCTTCATAGTACCTCCTATGCATATTGTCAGCCTCACAATTAAAAAAAAAAATGCCATAAACAAAGCTTTGTAACAAATTGCAGTGTATGCCAATAATACATAATCTATTTTCATTCTCTTGTCCTCAGATGTAACACTGTATGGCACTTTTGTTTTGCTGTATAGTATTTCCATATTGGGCATAAAAAAATCTTTACCAAACTGTGACTAACTTATATTGACCTAAAATGTATTTATGCTTATTGTCTAAAATGTATTATGTGTTTTCCTGTTTACTCATTTATTGTGGAGGTTTTCTTCCTGGGACTCTGGTAAACAAATGAAATAAATAAATCCCATAGAAAGAAGCTATTTTTATCCAGATAGTATAGCATCATTAACTAAGGATTCCTCAACATCTAATCCCAACCCTGCCCTACAGCCACATATCACCACATCCACTTTCACCTTCAAACCTCTGCCCACATCCTGTATAAAACTACTCTTAAACTTAAAATGTGCTCTTCTTCAGTGGATGACATTTCAAGTGAGTACTTGTAAATAGGTCAGTCCAGAAACCCCATGTTCCCACTCTCTGAAAAAAAGTCACATATTATCCCCATGCACAAAGGAGGAAATTCACCAGACATAACTTTAGAACTGTAGCAATCTTGTTTCCCCTCACCAAATACTTTTAAAAATGTATGCAAAAATAATTGCTAAAATATCCCCTGTTGGAAGAACCCCTATCCCATACACAACGTGATTTCCATCCTTTCCATAGTAGTAGGACTACCCTTCTAACCTATATAGATACTGTCAATACAGCTAGGGATAAAGGCAAACTAGTCCCTTCCTTATTTCTAGACTTGTCTAAAGCTTTTGACACAGTTTATCACAGCAAACTTCTACTTCCAATGTCCTCGCTAGGTCTCTCTCAGCCCATCCTTCTTTGGTTCAAAAGCTACCAGACGATAGTTATCAGTCACTAAAATAGCACTCCACTCACTCTCCTTGCCTCCCAGTCACTACCGGTATACCACAAAGCTCTGTCCTTGGACCTCTGCTAACATTTTCACCAACACTCTATACTTCCACACAACAAGCCCCCATAACACAATACACAGATGATTCCACTCTCATTTGCACATTTGACATGGTACACCTCCAGAAAATTACTCGGGAAGCTTTAATAGCCACTGAAACATGGCTTTGTAAGTACCATTCATGCTCACCCTAAAAAAGACAGAACAACTACTTTTTCCCCAAATCCCTCTCTCATGAAAAAAACAAAATTTTAAAGTTCTCTCTTGATAATACAACTATTGAAGTCACTTCTCTTACCAAACTATTAGGGGTGATAGTGAATGATAGTCTGACATTCGACCTGTATATACAAAATTGCATAAGAAAAAATCATCAAAAACTAGGGATGCATTACAGAGCCAAAAACGTTCTCATTGATGCAACTACAGCTACACTTGCCACTACTTAACTTCTCCACACTCTTCTTTATGGTGTTCCCATCCTTACTAACCTCCAGGCTTCAGAAAAATAAAAATTCGAAGAATGCTATAAAAAAGTTGCTAAATGTGCAGCACATAGCCCTTTCAGAACCCACCAGTGTTTAGCACTGAAAAACCTAAATGGGCTAGACTGCCACATCAACTAACATACACAACTTCTTACCACATATAAAATTATCCAGCATCCATCTGCCTGTCCAGCACTAAAAAACATTGTACACAACTATGTTCCCAGTCGGTCATCGCAATCCAGTGACCAAAAACTCCTCTGTGTCTACAAACCTAGCAAATCTGTTGGGCATTGTCTGTACTCCGACAAGGTTGCTAAGGCCTGGAAGTCCTTACCTGTATCCATCAGGTCTATACCCTTCCTCCCATCTTTTAAAACCACTCTGAAAGACTTCCTAGCTAAAATCTGGCTCTGTTCTTACTCAAATCTAGGATGTACTATATCCCTAAATATGAACAGGTATCTTTTCATTCCTTGTACTTCCAAACTCTCCCTTCTTTACTTACTTCCTTACTGCTATCTAATTCTGTTCCCTGGCTTTCTCTCTAAATATACCTTAAGCCTGTTTCTCCCACACTATATATTGCAATTCCTATTTATATTAGACTAACTTACCTTTAATTTGTCTGCAAACTGCCTAAAATTTCTCTAAATATTAATTGTCCTATATCTTGTATTGATTTTTAACCATGCATTTTCATATTATGTCTAATTTGTTGTACTTATTTAAACTGCAAGTGTTTTTGTTTTATTTTTGAAGATTGTAAAATTATTCATAAAATGTTTTGTAATCATTTGGAGATTTTTCTCCCCAGGCCTCCTCTGAAAATGGGCTTCTACCCAATCAGACTTTCCCGGCAATAAAATGTCAATAAATAAATATACAAACTAATTTTCAGGTCCAGAGTGCTCAGGTAAAACCTGTCACTTACATTGTAACCCATCTTGATGTTTTAATGTCAAAAGAAATGAAAGGGATCAGTTTGTCTCCTGATAATGGTAGAAGACTGCTTATGCTCCTTCAAATGATTTGGTATTTGAAATGAAAATCGGTACTTTTGCTAGACAATGTTCAATAACATTCCAAGATTGTTCCAGGAAATTAGTGTAGGCTATGTACAGGGAGGCAAGGATACAAGTACAAACAGTGTTTAGAATCATGGGGAGGGTTCTCAGTGGGAGTTGGTGTGTACCTGGGTTCACTGGTAGCCCACTGCTCTTTATACTGGTGATGGAATATAGTAGAGAACAGATTGTTAGGGACAGATCCACACTGGTGCTGTATGCAGGTAATATAGCATTACACGCACACTATGAAAAGGATCTTCAGCAAATGGTTGAGGAATGAAATGCAAAACTGAATGAACATGGAATGAAACTGAGTACAGACATAAGCGACATGAAATGTCATGGCAGTGAAGGGAGAAATCAGAAGAAGCTGAAAATTGAGATAGAAGGGAAAATTGTTCATATGAGTATACTAGACTAATGACCACTAGAGCATATACAAAACTAGCCATGCAACCCAAATGTGACCCATAAATTTGATTTGTATAGCAGATTAATTACTGACTGCCTCTGTCCATCAGGGACATAGGCACCAGATCAGGGGTGAATTTCTGATTAACCATCCATTGGTCCAAGTTCTTAAACAGGTGGAACAGTTTCAAGTATCTGGGAGGGGGTGGTTGAGCAGAAAAGAAATCCCATATGAGGAGGTCAAAGCTAGAATCAGAGCGGCTATAGCCAACTGGCACATAGTGTCTGGATGGTATGCGATAGAAAAATGCCAAAGTAGCTGAAAAGTAAGATTTGCAAAACAGTGGTATGAACAGTATTTCTATATGGCAAAGAAACCTGGGCAGTGAAGGCAAAGCAGTTGTAGTTGCTAGAGAGTATTATAGGTGAAGAGCTGAAGATGGGTGGTAGTATGCACACTGCAACAGAGAAAGAAATGGAGACAGCAGGGCAGAAGCCAAAAGTAGCTTAAATTACAGAGAAGGTCAAAGAAAACTTTACAGATGTTTGAGCACATGTGCAAGAATGTAGAAAGATATTTGGTGAGGAAAATCTTGGAAAGACAGGAAGATTACAAGAGGCTATAAGGATGTTCAGTCAAAAGACAGATGGATAGCATGAAAGAAGACATATGGCAGTCAGGCAAGAATAAGGCGGAAGGTAGTAGATCGGTACTGACTTAAGGTGACGACAGTTGACATAAAGGGGAAAGAGATACTGAAAGTGATATCTGTATATGTGTTTGTGCAGATGCATCCATCTGTGTACAGATACAGAAGCACACAATATGCATATATGCTATATATGTAAAATGTGTGTGTGCGCATATATATATATATATATATATATATATATATACGTGTATATATATATATATATATATATATATATATATATATATATATATATATACATTATATATATATATATATGTGTGTGCGTATATGTATATATATATATATATATATATATATATATATATATATACATATATAAAATGTGTCTGTGTGTGCGCAGATATATAATTTATACATACTTACAAAAAAATGACAGTGAAACAAAACCACAGCACACGAAATGCACTCAGACAAAAGAGTTTACTGTTAATTAATGCTTTTTTTGTACAAAATCACCATACTTCTTTAAAATAGCTAACATTAAAATGCACACATTTTAAAACAACATAAACCTCATTAGTTTCATCACTTTCATTACAATATTAGCTAATCAAAATACATACAGTCATAAATACATCTTAAAACATTTTACTTGTATGTATCACTTACACAACTCTCACTTTTCTATCTAATAAAAAATTTATTGTAATAATGTTAACCTCATTACGTTCTCTTAAATCACCTTCTTCATGATCCACCACAAAAACTACATGTTGTTTAAAACTCTTGCAACTCACAGAATGCTTTAATAAGGCTTTTTTCACTTCCTGTCTTGACAGTATAAACATGCTCTGAAATATGTTTCGATAATAAATGAGTAGTTATACCTTCATAAAAAGCACTACATAAAGAGCATTCTACCATACAGAATATGGCCTTAGACTTACACATACACTCACGTGCACACCATACAGAATACTGCCTTAGACTTACATATACACACACACACACTGTTTGCGGATGCATGAATATCATGAATTAAGTTAGACTGATGATATTAAACTAAAGTTATTTTGAGTTTCTTTTAATGCATCTGTGTATATTCAAAAGACATCTTTATAAACAAAGTTCTCTTCAGTGCTTAAAATGATTACCTCTTTTTGAACAATCCATATGTCTGTCTTGTGTCCTTTTTCCCTACAGGATTTGAGATGTGCAGTGTTGTAAAGGACTGTTTACTTTGGACAGTGGAAACAAGGGCAGAACTTGGCTAGGCTTATAAGGGCCCTAAGGCTATTAACCTAGTAACTTCCTATGATCCTATGACAGCTGATATGCTTAATGGGTGTCTTGGTACCTTAGATCTTTTGCTGAAGACATATGCAACTCATGACTGTCATAGTTCTCTCAGTCACTATTTCTTGTGATAAGACTGATGACCTGACCGGCTGCTCTTCTTTCTGTAACTTTTGAACATTTTTTATAGAATTTATTTATTTTACATTTGTTTACTGGGAAAGTCCGACTGGATACAGGTCCTTTTTCAGCAGAGCCCCAGGGAGAAAAGCTCCAGTAAATCTCCAGCAGCAGACAAACTGAGAAAGAGCCCAAGGAAGGATTTGAGAAGGGGAAGTGGCAGCAGCAAACAAAATAAAAGAATATATGCAAAAGTGACCAGTCTCATAACAAAGAGGTAATGCTTTATGTTCAACTGAGCCATGACTAGGACACAGTTTTAGTACTCTTCAATTCAGGAGTCCATACATGGAGGGAGAACGCTTACTTTAAAGTGTCCAGAAGAAAGTCCCCAGAAGGGTGCATGATATTAAGGGGAATTAAATATGACCAGAGGACAGAATGAGGAAGTGACCACAAATGCAACCAATTGTACAGAACAACTACAAGAGATCTTAAAGTACTTATTCAGTGTTGGAATGTGCTACTATTACTGGAAGTGGAAAGGAAATCCCACAATTCACTGAATGGTGGAGAAAGATTGAGGGGGATAACTTGGAATGGAGAGAGGTTAAATACTGAATGCATTCAAAAGATTGCATGGGATTTTCTCCTCCTGTCATCAGGCACATGTAGTATAATGTAAAATAATTTTTGTGAATAGTTTCCTTTCTGAATATAGAGAACTGTGGAATGGAACTTTTTTTTTTTTGGATATAGGCCTTTTAAAAGCATAAGCCTACCAAGCGTTCTACTTGTGGCACCAGCAGACATTAATAAATCTTTAAATGAAACATGAAAAAAATATTCTGGTATTTAATAATGTTTTCTGACTAAGGTCTTCCATCTATACTAATCAAGCATTTTGTGCATTGTCCATATGATACTGGAGTGAACTAGGATTCAATTGCAGTTTGCAGTGTTTTCCATTACTACTATTGCATTTTTCTGTCTTAAGATGTTCTTCTGGTTCTTTGCTAAGGTTTGGAAAATGCATATGTCTTCTGTCATACTGGTAAGCTATTTAGGTATTTTCCAATGTTTTAAAATGAATAATCAGAGCATTAGAAAGTTGTAGTCAGGTGTGAATTGTTGATACGTGCAGACTCTCAGACACAGACAGATATGACACACCTTCTGCATATTTATAAACAACAGGAAGACTTAGTCACAACAGTAGGACTAACACAGTAGAGAAGCTATTATGTTGTGTGAAACAGTTACACCTTTCTTTTGTGCAGTTTTTGACTGTGGCAATAAAGAAACTGATTGCATCAGCCGTCAAAACACAGGATGTGATGAAACTTTAATTTGGAAGCAAACTCGTGTCATGTGAATGCTGTTTGCCTAGATCTATGTTACATTAATCTTCTGTTAATTGTGACAGCTGTGGTTATTCCAGTGAGAAAACATACAGATGTTTTGCAGTTGGCATCATGATGCCAGGTAACTGTTTTGTCGATGCAGTAGAAAGAGGGTGGTGTATGTACTGTGTAATGCAGTAGTTATTAGGTGGGCTGTGCACATAGCAGTTGCAAGTAATGACTGATGTCCTGAATGAAGTAATTTCAGTCATTAAATTACACATTTATTCTTATACATTTAAGGTCACCTAGGTTTTAATATGAATAGCAGCTCTATTACTATGCTATCAGGCATCTCTCTTTTGTTAGCAAAATGATTCTTAACAGTAATGTCATGCAAGTTTACTCCATGGCAAGTGCTACGTGTCTGCTGATTAGTATTTATTAGTAGCTGTCATCTTTCTAACTAGAGTACCCACCCTACTAACCTGCTGAATCTTCGTTTTCCCCAGTGTCATTTTTCCATGGCTCAGTGGCATACACATTTGTAGCCATTAATTCTGAAATCGTCTTTCTCAGACATGTATCACTTTGCTTTTAGGAGTACTGAAGCTGCCATTTCACAGCTTAATGTTTACAGCAATAGAAAGGAATCTTTGCATTAGTTATTGTAGGCAGAAAAAGTCTTGGTTTGGCCCTTCTGTTTAATTATTTGTGGATCCCAGTTTCTCCCTGTTGCATCACTTTACTGCAGATGTCAACTGGTAGATTGGGTGGTATGGAGTACCAAACATCAGAATGATTCCAATACAAAGCTTGGTGCACAGGTATTGAGTCCAGACTGTGATCCAAGAGACCTGGGTATGAACACTGGCTGTAAGTAGTTTAAATTCTCAGTTGCAGAACCATAGTGCAAGAGTAGATTTCGTGGGTCACAAAAGCTCCGTGTGTAAGCTTTATGTTCCTTTTCATGCAGGTAAACTTACTAACCAATACTCGACAAGGTTTTAGACCTGCCCATAGCACAACAATTGCCATTCTAAATTTTACAGATAACATAAATAAAGCCAGGGATAAAGATGAACTTTTATCTTCCTTATCCCTAGACTTACCAAAAACTCTTGATACTGTATCTTGTATAAACAAATAACTCCTACTAGAACTGTCCACAATGGGTATCCCCCAAACTGCTCTTCAGTAGTTTAATAACTTCTTGTCAGAATAATACCAGGCAGTCAAATCAACCATCCCAGCTAATTACCAGTTGATAATACACTGCTAGGAGTCAACCCAGTAGTCAAGGAACGGGGTATGCATGTAGACAGTGGTCTTACCTTCGACTACCACATGGGCACAGTGGTGAGGAAATCCTTTTAGGTTGCACAGTTTATAAGTAAGGGCATGGTATCTAGGTCCAAAGAGGTCATTATCCCACTGTACTTCACCCTTATCAGGCCAGTCATAGAGTACAGTGCTGTTTTTGGAATGTAGCTGACCAGGCATATGCAGCAATTAGAGTGACCTCAAAGGTTCTGTTCATAAAGAATACAAGGCGTATACCTGCCTTATGCAGAGTGCCTTAAAGCCCTTTCCTTCTACTCAGTCTCCTATAGATTGCTGAGGGGTGATCTATGCCTGGCTTACAAGGCATCCACAAATCCCACACTTATAAATCTCCTATATATTTGTAAGTCAGTACCAGAAATACAAGATTTAGAGACCTGAATTTTGTGTGTGATATAAACAAAATATGCTGGCAAGACAGATGTGTTCCAGAGACTCCCCCTGCTGTGGAACAGGCTTCCCATCCATGTTAAGCTGAATTCATCTATTACCCAGTTTAAATACAACCTAGACCAGTGGATGGGGAGTAGGAAATTTACACTGGGCCTGGCACCCATGTCCCTTAATGGACAGAGGTAGCTTATAAATGCCTGGCCCTCAATATCCTATTTAGATGCAGGACACCATTATTCTTTCATGAAAACTTGGTTAGGCTCAGAAACATCCCCCATGTCATTAGCCTAGTAACAGTCTATGAATCTATGAAAATGAAATTCTACCCTTCCCCTTATCTACCCATTGTTACAGGTGCACCACAAGGCTCTAACCTTGGTCTTCTTCTATTCAATATTGTTATGAACAACCTTTATACTTCTATACAACAAGCATTGCAGACAATTCCAATCTTATCTGCTTGTCAGTCAATCCAGAAAATTTAGAAAAGATTACACAAAGTGTATTTAACTCTACTGAAACTAGCTTTGAAACCACCAAGTCCCTCTTATTTCAAAGAAAACCGCTCTTACTTTTCCCCAAATTACTTACCCATGAGAAAAATAACTAAGATCATATCTGTCAACAAAACACCAATTGAAGTTGCACCCCTTATAAAACTGCTGAGGGTTACAATAGATGACAACCTCAGATATAACCTCTACATACACAGCAATATAGAAAAACACATAAAAAATAAGAATGCTATATAGAACCCAAAATTCCTTACTGCATCCATCAGAGTTACTCTTACCACTACTTACCTACTTCCCTGTCTGCTATATGATTTTAGAAAACAAAAACATCCTGCACCAAAGAGTAGGGAAAAAAATTCACCAATTTATTGTGGCAGCTCCAGCAAGTGGAAAAAACTAATAAGCAGACCGGTTTCGGCAAGGATTAGCCTTCCTCAGCTGAACCAGGGTTAGCAAGTAGTGGAGGAATAATAAAACAGTAGGAATGTAACAAGGCTGTGTCAAGAACCATGAACATATTAACAAAATCACAATACCAGAATAATACTTTTATAAAGACATAAATGGATGACCTATAATAGGGAGTACTCCTTAGCACGTGAGAGCTAGGGGAAATAGAAGGCCAGGAGCAGTTGCTCTTAGTACAGTGCTTTCGCGTGAGCTTCGTCAGACCTGCTTGCTAATGTATTTAAAATTAATCTAAAAATATTTAAAAACAAAAGGGGAGACCTAGATAGATAAATATAACCTAAACTCAAATATTCGTATTCTACAATGAACTGACCCAAAGTTGGCCAAATGCAAAAAAACAGAAAACACAAAAAAACAGTATAAGGATATTAATTATAAAGATGGCTAAATGCAAACTAAAAATAACAGCGATATGACCTTTATGAAATAACAAAAAAAAGAGAAAAGGTGGTATAGGAGCCAAAATTCAAACCTCTAAGTTCTTTAGTACAATTGTATTCATTAAGTGCATCTTATCTACATAACACAAGTAAAAATTCACAATCACCCCTCCAGTCATTCATCCGCACTGCTCTGTTCTATGGATGTTAATGTTATTTACTGTTACCCATTGTTGTTTCCATTCTGTTTTAAAGCTTATTTCAGACTGAAAGTCCCAGATCTGTTTTTGATACTATAGAACTTATCTTAGCAAAAAAGGCATTCTTGTATGAGAAGTATGGGCATTTTCTCTCTGAGCCAATGCTGAAAATGGACTACACAGTCAAGACTTCCTGGTCACTAAAAACAAAGAAGCAAATTAGCTAATTAATATTAATTAATGAGTTTGTAAGTGGTGGTAATACAAAAGTGGTTATAACAGAGTAGGCCTGCCCTCTGGCTCAAGGCAGAGGGACAAAAAGTGCAAATGAATAAAAAGTCTTGGCCACAGCAGTCTCTGCTAAGTTTAACTCTGCTATACTTAATTGTTTCCTTGAAATGTAACATGACCCAGTGCTACTACCTAAAAAGAAATATCACTGTAGTTAAACTCAAAATGTGCACAGCCTGCCAGTTTAGATGAAATGTATCCATCTACCATACCTCCTTACTTGCAGACATAGAAAATAGGTACAAAGGCTCTTGCAAAGTAATTATTTGTGGCCAAACATCAGGACATAAAATTGGCATAAAATTTGAATACCGAGTTGCACGTATCAATCCCCACATCCAGTATGATTGTGGAATGCTAATCAGAAACAAGAGGTAAAAATATTGAGAACAGTAACCTATGCAAAAATGTTAGCACATCATGACAGACAGCATGAGATCTTTAGACTTTAACACCATAAAAAACTCTATTGCCAATCCTGAGCATACAGGTGATCCAATGTGGTGACCCCTAACTGGGAAAAGCTGAAAGAAGAAGAAGACTTTAATGAATGAAATTAAAAAATCTATCTCATAAAGTCAATTTTTTTTTCCTTTTAAAACAGAGAGATGTGACACGCAGATCCACTTTCTTTAAGTTATTGTTGCCACCAGTACATTGATTATGTAATCTGTTTTGGTATTTGCTAAAATCCTAGGTGATGATGAGGTGGACGATTCAGTAAATCATGTGAACGGAAGAATTGAGCAGGAAAATAGGGGCATACCTCCAAAAATAGGCATATGATGTGAAAGGAGTATTTCAAGCCTGAAAATAGGAACACTCCTCCAAAACCAGTACAGCTGGGAGGTCTGCCAAATATTAACTAGTGATCAACTACTGGAAGGACAGCCTTTAGGAGGAAGGATTGAAAAAGTCATGCAGTGACTTTCCTTGCTTGAGGGAAGGTTAAGAATCCACAGGCTAATCCTACACTCTCAATGCTTAAAATAGCATTGCAAGCTACAAGCTAATGGCCAGGAGATTTGGCTGCTTGAAAGTTCCTGATATGTTTTCCTCTAGGCACCGAACAGTGACAAGCTAACAGAAGTACAGGCAAGACACAGACATTCCACTGCCTGCATACATTGGCTATTCCAGCTGCTGAATGTCTAGGCTGTGCATTCCCAGTCATTGATGATGAATTGCCTATAAGACTCTCTCTTTCTTGGGAGGGTGGACTCACCCTACAAAAGGATATATGGAGGTAAGGTAAGTGGGGAATTAACAATAAAAAATCAGTAGGTTAAAAGGAGGAATAAACAGCTGGACAGAATTGTGCATTTATTCCATTTTGCTAACAGAGTTAATTTCTGCTGGTCCAAGAGTTCCTTTATGTAAAAGAACATACAAAATACGGGAAACATTCCTACATTTGGATTGACTTCCAGGAATAGGCGAGAACAGATTTTGAAGCCTGAGTTTAGAACAGAGGACCAAAAGAGCAGGGACATAAAAAAAGTCTCCTACTTATAATTCAGTTTCTTACATAGATAGCACTTTTGACAGAACATGCATGAAACCAAGATGTTATGTAATTTTTTTATTGTAAGAATAATTCATACTTGACTGTTATTTTTATAAATAAGCTATGTGAATTATGTATAATAGCAGTACTATTAGTCAGTGATATTAGTACTAGAAGCAGTAGTAGTAATAGTAGTACTAGTAGCAGCAGTAGTAGTAATAGTAAAACTAGTAGTAGTAATAGTAGTACTAGTACTAGCAGCAGTAGAAGTAGTAATTGTAATAGTAGTACTAGGGCAGTAGAGGAGTATTTGTAATAGTAGTACTACTGGCAGTAGTAGTAGTAATAGTAGTACTCGTGGCAGTGGTAGCTACTGTGGGCCACCCCATAGCCAGTATTTTTATATATATATATATATATATATATATATATATATATATATATATATATATATATATATATTACCCTTAATGAGAATAACTGGGATCATACAATAGTTAATTTGAGGAGACGTATGCATGGGATGAAGCATTTAGGGGCTTAATTTGTCCATTAGTGGCACAGCGGCCAGGCCTGGGGTAAGTGTTCTGTTTACTATCAGTACATCCAAGTTGCTGTTGAATTTGGACAGAGATGAACTTTGTTTTACGTGGCTAGGGAGTCTGTTCTAGAGCAGTGGTATTTCTTGCGAGGTATACTTGTCCCTCCAAACCATTCTGTTGATGTTGCACAAGATGTTTAGATTCCTAGACCATGTATTTTTGATGAAATATGACTTGCTGATAGGTTCATAGGTTTATACTAGGCTATCTGCCCTAAGGCATTTATAAGCCTAGCCCAAAGCTTTGTGGCTTACGCCACCCCTTATGTTATAAAATACTGTGCCCATTAGTTTGTTGTGCCTCTGTCCAGCAGTGACACAGAGATGATTCCCAGGGTAAACCTACGATCTCCCATCCACCGGTCAAGATTTCTCTTGAACAGAGCCAGTGAGGTGCTCTGCCTCACATGGACCGGGATTTTATTCCACAGCATAGGGAGTCTCTGGGTGACAAATCTATCCCTCCAGCATGTCCTATTTATATCCGTGCTAAGGTTTAAGTCGCTTGCTCTAGTGGATCTGGTAGATTTGGATTTTTTGAGGTGGAGCATGTCCATTAATTCCGGGTTGGACATGGCCTTGTATGTCAGGCACAGGTCACCTCTGAGCAGGCGGTATGCGACTGAATAGAGCTGGAGTTTCTTCAGTCTGGCAGCATATGACAGATTTTGGAGTCCCTTTATCCTTTTGGTGAGGAACTTTTGGGGTCTCTCCAATTGCTGCAGGTGTCGGGTGAGATACATCCCGAATGGGGCATTGTACTCGATCATTGGTCTGATAAGTGAAGAGTACAGGGGAACAATGACCTCACTTGATCTGGATGTGAATCCCTTCATGATCAGGTGGGCAATGTAGAAGGTATTTCTAACCACTTTAGCAATGTGAGTGTCAAAAGAAAGGCCACTGTCAACCTGGGTCCCCAGGTCCCTGATAACCTCTTCTGTGCTTAATGGATTGCCACCTATATGGTAGCTTGGGGTTACCTTGTTTTTCCCGAAGGGTATGACTATACATGTTTTGGCATTTAACTTCAGGCCATGGCTCTGGCACCAGTTATCAGTTTCCGTGAGACCCCTCTGAAGGATATCTGTGTCCGATGTACTTTCCACTATGGCGCCCAGTTTGCAGTCATCTGCAAACTTTGTCAGCCACAGTCCTCCTATGTTTGCCTGTACTTCTGAGAAGTAGATGCCGAACAACAGGGGGCCAAGGACTGAGCCCTGTGGGACACCACTTGTGACTGGCTTGGAGTCTGACATGGCGCCAGCAACTCTAACCCTGTGGGTTCTGTCCTTTAGCCAGTTTGCAACCCATCTTGTGACATATGGGTTTACATTTAAGCTGATAAGTTTCTCTATAATACCTGAGTGGGGTATTGTGTCGAAAGCTTTTGCAAGGTCAAGGTAGGCTGTATGGACTGCCTTTCCCTCATCAATGGCCTTGGTGACTGTTTCGAAGAAGTCGACCAAGTTCAAAAGGCATGATCTGCCCTTGACAAAGCCAAACTGGGTTGGGTCCAATGTCTGCAAGTCCCCTATGTCTTTGTTTATGAGTTCCATTATGATCCTCTCCATAGCTTTGCAGACCAGGCTTGTTAAGCTTATGGGGCAGTAATTACCAGGGTCCGTAGAGGTACCGCCTTTGTGGAGTGGGACCACAGTTGCCGTCACGCCACTCCTTGGGCACGTATCCTGTGGTAAGGCTAAGATTAAACAGCTGCCTTATATGCGGGTTTAGTTCCTCGTTGAGTTCGTGTAGCACACAGCCGGGGACACCATCCGGTCCCATTGATGCTGTGTTTTTAGCTTTAGAGAGAGCAGCTTTCACCTGCGCATTTGAGATGTCTGGGAGGCTACACTCCGCTGGGATAGTTATCTCTCCTTTTGGGGGGGAGAGGGGGGTGAAGTTTTCACTGAACCTGTCTGCCAGTATGTTGGCAATGTCTGTGGGTTCAGTGATTTTTGTATCATTTTGGACTAATTCTGCGTATATCTGGGAGTTTCCACCCAGGTTTCTAACATAGCTGAAGTAGGCCTTATGATTGTCTTTTGAATCTATTGCAATTTTTCTCTCAAAGTTGGCCTCGGATGATTTTATGAGTGCTCGTATTTTTTTTACTAATAATGATCAAGGGTGTCTTCTCTTTTATGGATTTTGCTCTATCATGTAACAGCTTTCTCCTCTTATTGTAAAGTTTGTTTATGGCTGGGGTCCACCAGACTGGACGTTTGCCCTTGGTGGAAAGAGTCTTGGTTTTATTAGGGATTGCCTGATCCATGCAGTCCTGGAGGTGTTCGTAGAAGGCATTTGTAAGGGCTTCCGCAGCTTGGGTTGTGGTTTCCACTGGCTCGGGGGCCTTGAAGGATACCACACCAGTCTTGAGTAGTGTGAAGTTTGCTTTAGAGAAGTTCTTCACTGTGGTCTTTTTGTTTGGGGCGGGGCGGGATGTGGATTTCCAGTGAGATAAGTTTGTGATCTGATCTCACCAATGAGGGATATACTTCGGTGTGGAGCATTTTGTCCCCATGTTTGTGATGATGAGATCTAGTATATTTTCTCCTCTTGTGGGAGCGGTGACTAGTTGTTCCATGGCATTTGAATTTATGAACTCCAGGAACCTTTGGGCTAGAAAGTTGGGGCTTGAGTAATGTTCCCAGTCTATATTCGGGTAGTTGAAGTCACCCAATATAATGGTGTTTGGAGATACATTTATACCCTCCAGTGTCTTCAGGAAGGCTGTGTGGGGTTCCTGAGTTTGAGAGGGTGGCCTGTAGCATGCTACAAATTGTAGAGCAGTTTTGCCTATGGTTAACTGCACCTGGATGGTTTCCGATGCTTCGTGCGTTGCCACCAACCTGGAGGTGTGGGTATCCTTGATGAATATGGATACACCCCCTCCTTTTGTGGTGTGGTCCGGGTTTTGGGGCCGGAACACATGATATGAGGTAAAACCTGATAGTGCCGGGGTGCTCCCAGGAGCCTTGAACCAGGTTTCAGTCACAGCACAGACATCGATGTTCTCCATACTGAGAAGGGCCTCGAGTGCGTGCATTTTTAGATTTAGACTTCTGGCATTGAGCAGCATTACCCTTAGTTTCTTCCCATTTTTGTTTTCTAGGGTGGTAGGTTTAGAATTTGAGCCTTGCCTAAAAAGGCACTATGGGGTGGCAAGAGCCTTAGCCAATATCCGGAATCCCAGTGGTGACAGGTGCAAGCCGTCCCTTGCGCAGCGTGGCTTGTCAAGCATGTCATCCCAGGCAGACAGACACTGGATCCCCTTTGAATGACACCAGAAATTAAGCCAATTGTTAAAGCTGGTTATCTTGTCTCTATGTTGTGGCATCATTCTTGGTGAAGGAAGGATACTGCTCAGGGTCAGGGTCATACCTGCCTGGGCTACATAATCAGAGAGCTCCTCTATGTCTCTTTTCATGTAGTCCAGGGAGGTACGTCTCAGGTCGTTCACACCAGCATGGACAATGACTGTGTCATATTTGTACTTGCTGTGGAGTGACCCAAGTGCTTGTGTTATGTGGCGGATTCTAGCGCCCGATAGGCAGCTTACTGTGACCCTCTCCTTGTTCAGCCTGGTGAGTGGGACGTCAGTGTGTCTGACTATGGAGTCACCTATGACAAGTATGTTTGGTGTTGTATTTGGCCTTAAGGGCTGTGACTGCTTTGCACACTGATTTTGTGGTTTATGTGTTGCCTGTGGTGTGTCATGAGGTGGCAGTTGCTTGGATGTCTGCTTTGGAGGCCTCTGCTGTTTAGGTAAATTTTTGCTCAGAGCCTCCGAGTATGACTTTGTGTGTTTATGTGTTTGATTCATTGTTGTGATAGCTTTATGTGAGACTGGTTTTGTGGTGTGTGTAGTTGCCTTCTCCTCCTGTCTGGTCTTGCCAGTCCTGAGTTGAGAGAGCTCAGCCTCCAGTTTGGCTAAATAGCTGCATCTCTCGCAAGTATTTGTGTTATGTGGGAGGAGGAGAGGGTTGTCAGTGTACATGAGGCAATTGTAACATTGCCTAAAAATTCCCAAATTCACCAACTGGACAGGAGAGGACGCCAGCATCTGGCCCTTCGACATGCTAGAGAAATTTAGAAGTTAGGGGTGTAACTGAATAAGAGAGGACTTAGTAAGGAAGTGGGTACTCCTGGGGGGGGGGGTTTGCTAGTGGGGGACTTTGTATAATACAGAAGTGCTAAGCCTGAAAAGAAGATGCTTTTAAGACAAGTAAAAGCTTTTAGGAACAAGTGCTGCACTTTTTAGTTAAGGGATATACTGTTTAGATTACTAGTAGAGCAGTTCTAAGGGAAAAAATGAAGAACAGACTTTATGGAGCCAGAAAAAGTTTAACCTTGTTAAACCAGCGCTGCCCGATGCTGCTCTAGTGGCAACTCCGCGCTAAATCGCGCTAAAGCACTCTAAAGCGTGCTTGATAGCAGGGGCTGGAAAGAGCCAGGAATTGACCCAAAACGGCCAATAAAACTACAGTTTCAAGTCAGTAACCACTCCCACGGGGGGCAGGGAAGCAGCTCAATGTTTTTCACTGCCACTGATCAACAGAGAGACTTTCCTCTAGCCCAAGCAAAAATGGCCTCACAGAAACTTACAAAACAGTTCAAGAACAGCAAGCCTGTAACTTGAACTTTTTTAAATCTCAGAAAAGTGGGAAAAAAGCAAGATTTTTTTTTTTTTTTTTTCAGAGATAGCAGAGGTTCACAAGTAATATCAAGTTATAACAGTGCAGTAAATGACCCCACACAAGAGTGCTAGGTCAAAGACAGAAAATGTCTGAAATGATGTGCAGTAAATCCATCAGTATTAGTTCAGAGGATCTTGCATGCTAGACACAAGTTACCTCTTAGCAGTCTGTAGGAGACCAAATATAGTGACAGGGTTTTGAGTCAGTCCATGTAGAACATATTGTTTAGGCCTTGTATCCTTTTAGTATGGTTTCTCTGTAGGCATTCCAATTGTTGCATGTCTATTGACAGATACATGCCATAGGAGGCATTATACTTTATGACTGGCCCTGAGTAAAGGGGGGCTATGGCATTCCTAGATCTAAACACAATCTCTTTGTTTATAAGCTATGCAATATACAATGACTTCTTACAACAATGGACGCATGATGGACAAAAGTTAGGTCACTGTCCACATAAGTTCCTAAATCCCAAACAACTGGGTCAACTCTTAGGGGCATATTGTCACTGTGGTAGTTCCCCAGGGGAAGATGCATTCCCAGAGGATACAATAATGCATTTTTGGTATTTAGTTTCAGTGACTCATTTTGGCACCAGTTATTTATTTGGGATTAACATTCCTGCAGGAAGGCTAAGTCATTTGGAGATTGAATGACTGTTCCTTGCTTTCAGTCATCTGCAAACATAGCCAGTCAGAGCTCTTTGGTATTAGCTTTTACTTCAGAGAATTGAACTGGTAGCATTGGCTGAATTCTCAGGAATCACCCTGAAAATAGCACACAGGGCTGTCCAACTGAAAATGATACTGCAAGTCAAGTGTATTTACCAAGTTAATAATTAAATACACTAATTAAAAGGGTAATGTAATTGAAATTACTGACTTTTATTTATTAACTGTGTAAGTAAAGTGGTCTTGCATTTCCACACTAACTTAGATCACCACAAAGGCAAAAGTAAATGCAGTATATAGGGTAGTTTATATCAGAAGCTCAACCCACCCTTTTTTGTATTGGAAAAAAAAAACAAAATATCTTAAAAAAAATGATGATGACTTGGGGAAAATAAAATTTGTAAACTGCGCATAGATACTGATCAGAGGTTGGGAATGAACTCAGAGGCAGAAATTTTAATTTCTGGACCACCACACATCCTTTTTCTGCCAGTCTGAATGCTTGTTCATTGCTTGTGTGATGCCCCAGCACTGGCTCACTAACCAAGAAGCCTCAATCCTCACCACTGGCAACAGTGGGGGATATACACACTGGGAGAAGGATAAGTACCCACACGGTGAAGTGAAGTTTCCCTTAAGAGCACACAGAGACCACAGTCAGTCTGAGGCTGGTTTTATCCTTCTTTCTCCAGATCACCAATAAGACTCTGGCACAGGTATAGTGCTGTGATCTCAGTTGAGTGGCCAAGCCAAGACCTCCAGCACCCTCTCTGTCCAACCAGTGTTTCATGTCCCTACCCAAGTAGCTGACACACACACTCTTTGAGATTTGATTTATACACACACACACACGTAGGAAAGGCTGGCACAGGTTTACCAGCTATGCCCCCTTTTGCCCAGACTGTAAGATAGTTTTTACTTTACTGTTTAATGCTACTGTTGGTAGTTTGACCAAGAGCAAGGCTATTAGGAGTGGCCTGCACAGTGTCACCTAATAGAGATGCAAGTACTCTAAGAGCATAAATATCTCTAGACAGACCAGCCACAATTGAAAGATTTAAATATATTTAATAATAAATAAAGAACAAGAAAATACTGTGCAAACAATCAACAGTTACTTCAGAGTTCAAAATCGCAGGAAATATTTAAAACAACATTGCAGGACAGTCTCAAATAAATAAAGAAAACATCTAAGCTATACTTCACTATATTCCTAACTGTATCTAAGAGAAATTAATGTATCGTAGACTTACTCATAGCAAGGCAAGACAGATGTGGTGAGTGGGTTTTCCAGTTGATGTTGTCAGGTCAAAGACAAAATACAAAATTCACAGTCTCTCTCTGAGAGTTCTTAAATTAATATTTCAAATATTACTTCTGGGATAGTTGCAGAATGACATCACTTCTTGTCATCTGAATATCCCAGGTGTAAACTCCCACTGCAGCTGGTAGCATTTAACATCTACCTGCGAAAGCACATAGACCTTGGATCTTTTGGCGAATGGTGGAAGTTGTAATTACATTCTTCCACATTTAAAGACAATATAAAAAACATCTAGTTCTAGACATTATATCTCCTGCTGCACTGAAACTGAAAGATAACATCTCTTTTATAACATAGTTATAAAATAATTTAATTTCAACTATTTTTTCTGAAGTTTTGCAAGTTAACCTTCAATGTGCTAGTTCCCACTGTCAAAACATATACATTTATGTAGTTACAATAGTTTATATACATTTCTGCTCTTTTCCAGTAGGGTACACTGTGGCTACATCTTGAAGTGGAGTACTCTACAACATACCTCTTCAGCACACATCTGTACAAACCATCTTGTATGACCTACAGTTCTAATACATTTGTAACACAAGCATATGAATCATGTTGATATTCACAAATGACAGATAACCATTTATAAAATTCCAGATGGCTGTGCTGGCAGTATCTCCCTCTATCACACTTCTTTATAAATCATATTAATATGCAAATGACATATTATTTACAAAATTCCAGATAGCTTGGCTAGCAGTATCTCCTTTTGTTCAGCTTGCCAAATGTCTCTGAAACAGACTACAAAACACTGCTAAAATGCTTTGAAGTGTTCTTGTGTCCCACCCTCTGATGACATGGAAAGTTGCAGTCAGAAAATAAAAGCACACTATGCTGCTACACTCTGCTTATCTTCAGGGCATGCATATAACAACTCTCGTTTTTTGGGGATCAGTTTTCTGCTTAGGTAGTAGCAGTACTTAAAAAGTGATCACGGTTTGGTGCTTTCATCTATAATTAATCTGATCAAAAGATGACTGCTGTCCAGCATCATGTTCGATTAGCCCTGGTTCCCTTTACAAATAGTACTTTGATAAAATGAGAAAAGCAAGCATTAATCCTCTTCATAATCTTCTAAGCAGGTGAAGCTTTTCTTCCATAAACGAATGGCCTGCATTAGTCCTAATCATGTCAGTACAATTATCACTTCATCTGGAGGCTTTGACATCATAAAGCTGAGTAGTAAAGAAAAACCTAGCCAGAAAGCTCTACTGCATTTTAGTCCATGAAAAAAGGGTTGTAAAGTATGTTTTAAGTAGTAAACTTTGATTTTCGCCAGGAGGGGCTATTTACAATAAATAAATACATAGCAGGAAATGGAATGGGAATTGAACATGTCATCACCAGTGGAGTCTGCACACTAATAATTATTGAACATTGTAAACTTTTAAATCTTGGTGGTAACAATGTAGGCAAACAAATCACCAAAAGCCAGCTTTGATCATGACCTTGTTTTCTTGCTGATTTCTGACAATAAGAGCAGGTCCTGACATCCATTAATATGAAGAGTGACTGAGTCACTCTCGCTGTCTCACTTGGGGGCACATTCCTGTACTTGTTTGATGATGCAGATAACTGTGTTTAGCTTGCTTCAGATACCATTCCTTAATACCTGTGAAATTGGGTCCTCTACTTTACAGGACTTCATAGCAGAGCCATAGC
This sequence comes from Protopterus annectens, assembly GCF_019279795.1. NCBI lineage: Eukaryota > Metazoa > Chordata > Ceratodontiformes > Protopteridae > Protopterus > Protopterus annectens. The sequence continues at coordinate 870,220,881 of NC_056748.1, forward strand.
TCCCTAGCCCATAGTTATGCCCCTACTAAGTAGCTCATCTCGGAGATGTTGGCGGAAAGAAATTAAAATAACTTGGGAACACATATGTAGAAACAGGCAGAAAGTACAGTTGTGTAAGTAAACTTACCATAACAGTAGATGTTTGAATAGATCACTGCTGCAGTAGCCTAAGCTGCATTGGTTATATCCTGCCAAGGATCGGACCACCTAGCCAGCATCCAACGCTTTAGGGCACCTCCCACACACCTTAGCCATTGTCTTTGTGGCAGTGGCTAAGGCACCAAAACTTCAGAATTGTTTTGCCACCAAAGAGTGTGCTCTTTCTCTGCCTTCGAGATTAACGGTCAGCTAGCACTTGAACAAGGTTGGTCAGATAAGTTTCTCTTTGGAGATATTCCATATGGCTTAGACTACTGAAGCAGTGATGGGCAACATCAGCACCAAGAAACCAAAACTGAAATCCAGATTCTGTTAACTGACAAACAGCAATATTCTGATAGTCAACTTACTGAGGTCAAGCAGAAAAAGCCTTCAGGGTAAAATATACCTAAAACAAGTTAACAACTAAAACATAGGTAACTGATTCAGCAAATTTTGTAACAACACACACATACACACACACGCATTCATGCAGACACACACACTTTTTCCTCTATCCTTAAAGTTTTCAAGTCAAACAAAATACTTTTTTCCATACTATATGGTTATGTGCTAGTCACCTAATTCAGTCGTTGGCCTGTTTAGAGTGTTTGCTTCTAAAATAAATCCATGTATAGCTAAAACAATAAAGTAACATAGATCTTTATATTGAATTTGAAGAACAGATTGCATAACTAACAGGCAGCAGAGAAACACAGATAGTGATTCTACTTTATACACAATTTTTCATTTCTTAGCTGAGTGCTTTATGTATTGATTCTGCTTGTCTTCTGTGTGTCTCTTTGTTATATTTTGGTTTTCGATTGCATCACAAGGACATGTCATAAGTGAACTAACATTTCCTCCAAACTGTCCGTAAATATGTGTACTACATGAAGGTATATGTTTTTGAGTGTCCTATTACTGACTGGCTTCCTGTCCAGAATTAATCTCTGCCTTACACCCACTGAGTGTCAAGATACTCTCCATTTCTTCTGCAATGCTAAACTGTACACATGGGTATGAACGAATTAGTGTATAACATAAATTCAAGATTATGTACGGAATGTGTTAGAAATATGTATGAATATATAAGAAATGTGCAAATCACAGAAATGTCACATGGTGAGATAAACTACCCCCACCCCTTACAACACATAAGGCATGTGCTAAGAGAGGAAATGGATGACCAGAATAAATATGTGTCTAATGAAAACAGAATAGAACACTTAGCTGTTAGTAATAAACGTAGAACTAACAACAAGAGGGGTAGCCAAGCACACTTGGGTGTTACTAATGTTTTAAGGAGGCTTGTTGTAAACAGCAGAGGATTGTTTCTTACAGTTATAATCCAAGCTGCAGAGTGGTTTAACTGTTGCACATTTGGACAAGAGACTTGATGCATGCTGTTTAATAAAGGCACAACTTTAACATATCTGTTAGAACAACGGTATTTATATTTACAGTATGTGTGGCTTCTCCATTATTACTCATATATTTATTTCACTGCTATGCATCATAATTAAACAATATGTCTGAATTTTATATGGATCTTATTGTGAGGAGATTACTTAACTGATTTTGTTGTTGGGCTTCTTGTGTGAATATGCCTTTTGAATAGTTTGTGTATTTATTTACCCACATCTTTATATGCATACTTTGTGTTCTTTAATATTAGCTTTTTAATGTTGGTAGTGTCTTTTTACTTGCCAACACTCAGTATAAGGTACTTATGTATGTGGAACTAAATTATTTGACTTTCACATAAGGATATTTAATGGATGAATTTTAGAAATTGTCTGCTATTAAAAGTGTTTTTATTTCTCTCCACTTTGAGAATCTTGCCCACTGTCCATTCTGTTACTCTTATTAGTTTTCCGATCTTAATTTGTTGTACCCTACTCTCAGTGGGGGAAAGAGTCAAATGGTGGTGGGTGGGCAGATGTGGTGGTTTCTTTTGTTTTCTGTCTGCAACCACCTCCTCTCCTTTTCAATAGTGAGCACAGAGTGATGCTTCAATGTGCAGACTGTTGTGTAATTGCACACTTTTGTATTCCTTGCAGAATCTACAGGATTGCTAGAGCTCCTTCATTGGTATCACATTCACCTGGCCTGTATGCATGGACTACACTTCCTTGTCTGACACCATATGGCATTCAGCAGTGACACTGAGCCACATGTCTTGATCCTCATACAGTAGAGCTGGCATTATCTGTTCACTCCCTTACCTTATTAACTGGTTCCTCCAGCACACTGACCACTGCTGTATCACAGGCTGGCAGAGTTGCTAGCTTGGGTTTAACTCTGTGCACCTCAGAACCACCTATATAATCAGAAATCTTGTCTTATAAATGAATAATTCCAGTGTGAAAGTATAATTTCTTACCATTTAGTATTATGGTTTCAAGTTTTATTTTAATATAGTATGCCTATATAATTTAAGTTGAGTTAAGCAGTAGGAAGTTATTCTGTGACCGTGACTATAGTATTGTGCAGTGTGAAGCAAGTGAATGTTCTGTGGTTTATGACTAAATTATATCATCAGATATTGTGGTGTCTGAGTGTGAGTGAAAGTGAAAGGGGGCAAATCAGCAGCCCGACAAGGAATCAGGTGAAAAAGGTTTGTAACTAGTTTTTTTGCTGTATTGAGCATCAGCATATCAATATGTTGAGGATCAGCTTGTAAATCCAAAAGATATCATTTTGGTTGAATCTGCAGCTGTGTGGCATACAGAGCTGAAGCTCTAACTATAAGCTAGTCAAACCAAGTCTGATTATAGACTCGAGCTGAAAGAGCCCAGTGGAGAGGATGGGACTGAATGATGGCAGCTGGCTAACCCTTCCTGAGTGGAAGGAGATGGCTTTGGCTTCCTGTTCAGGTGACACATTGAACGAACATTGGATGGTACACACATGTTGCATGGGTTCACTGAGCAAACACTGATCTTGTGCATGAACACTGGCTAGGGAAAATCTACATGCAGTCACACCTCTCACAGCAGGCAGAACTTGGTTGACACCTGGGTGCAGTGGGTATTTCATTCACAGAACATTGGTCTGCTAAACACATGCTGCTACTGTGCAAGCACACTGGCTTGGTGAAATCTAAATGTAGAAGCACAACTTGAATGCAGAGTCACACTTTTCATAGCTGGCAGCACTTAGGTGACACCTACAGAGAAGAGTAGGTATTGTATCCAGAAAGCATGGGCATGCTGTGCAAACTCTGATCCTGTGCAAGGTCACTGCCTAGAAAAAATCTGCTTGCAGAGGCACACTTCTCATAGAGGGAAGCACAGAGAGGAGCTTGAAAAAGCTGTCACAGGGAGGGAGGAGCTCCAAGAAAGAGGGGTGGTAGAATTTCAGGCTACATCATTGGTTATCAGTTATGGAAGTTGGCCCAATGCCAAATACCTAACTTTCACCACATAAGGGGACAAGGGCACCTGTACCAATCCACCTTAGAATATGTATTTGATATTTTCTTATCTACTATTAAGTAATGTTGTGTGAAAATAAACATTACTCTAATATCCTGAAATTTATACAGTTACTCTCTATTTTGATGTTACCTCATTGTTTATCTTGCACGTATAGGTCATCTAATTTTTAGTATTTTTCCTTTGTTGTATATACTCTTGTAGTATTGTATATATATATATATATATATATATATATATATATATATATATATATATATATATATATATATATATATATATATATATATATATATATATATGTGTGTGTGTGTGTGTACGTGTATGTGTGTATATATCTATATATGGGTCCCCTGCACTACACCAACACACCACAAACCCGACAGCCAAAATGCCGACACCAAAACACCGAAACCAGACAATAATGACAGTCCACAATACCAAACACCATAACACCGACTCACAACACACACACAACACAAGCACACCAAAACTCTACAAACCTACACTAAACCTTACATACACAACTATCTATGTACTAACCTTAACCCAAACCCTAACCCTAAAGTCCGTCACTATCACACACTTACCTGCACCCTAACCCTACAGTCCGTCACTAACGCACACTTACCTTACCCACACCCTAACCCTAAAGTCCATCACTATAGCATACTTACACAGTTGCGCTCATTTCACATGTCGGTGTTTTCAGCATCGGGATTTCGAACTGTCAGTTATTTCCGTTGTTGGTCTTCCGGTTTCGGTGTTCTCATCGGTGGCGTTTCGATCTATCAGTGTTCTCAGGTAGACCTATATATATATATATATATATATATATATATATATATATATATATATATATATATACACACATATACATCATTGGGCGGCCACGGTGGTGCAGTGGTTAGCATTGCCGCCTCACAGCAAGAGGTTCTCCGGTTCGATCCTCGGCTGGGGTGCCTTCTGTGCGGAGTCTGCATGTCCTCCCTGTGGTTGCGTGGGTTTCCTCCGGGTGCTCCGGTTTCCTCCCACATCCCAAAGACATGCTGCAGGTGGATTGGACACTCTAAATTGGCCCTAGGTGTGCGTGTGAGTGTGCCTTCTGTGGAAGGTTGGGCGCCGGGCTGGCAACTCGACACCGTAAAACTCCACTGCCATTCAATGTGCGGACAGGTGATCCGCTGTGGCGACCCCTAACCGGGATAAAGCCGAAAGAAGAAGAAGAAGATACACATATACATCATTGTATGTATTTCAATCATTTATGTTCATGTACTGGGCCTTCACTGAAAATGGGTTCTCAATGGCCCAGTGGACTGGAGTAAATGGGTCACAGCTCTCTCACTACGTGGCCTGGGCCAGTTGTGTGCAGGGAGTGGAGTCTTCTGGAGAAGAAAAAAAAAGATTTTGGTTGGATCTGACTATGAACGCGCAAACACTAAAGTATCTGACTGTTTTTGTAATTTTGGGTGAATGAAATTAATTAATTATGATATCACAGGTTTAGATGTCTGCTTGGCTTGCCAACTTTCCTGCAATAGTACTGCATTTATCACAGCTACCAAAGGATCTTGTTTTGAATCATAGTATAGTATTTTGTTGGAATTGTCAGAATCCTCATTAATAAAAAAATTTGTAGCAGGTCAGCTGATGGGCCTTCATAGACTCAGTCTTTTGTTTTCATTTTCTTCTGTGAACTGTTTTTTGCAAACTAGTCAAGATCAAAACTAGGTTAACTGACTGTATGTCATAGTTTAGCACTGTATGCACTATGGCATTGTTTTCTGCTGTTATAGCAACGTACTAGTTTACGGACATATAATGCTATAATGCCAACCATTATGTCTGTTAGTAAGCTGCCTTTGAAAACAAGAGTTCTAGACTGCATGGTGTTTGATTCATAATTTACAGGACTATGAGCGGCTTTGTTTTTCAGCTTATCTTGTTTTAGTTCAAAATGAAAACACTTTAAAAACATACATTTTGGTAATTTTAGTTGCTAAATCAAAACCTCTCAAAGTATACCAAATACTTATTATCAGCCTATGTCTATTACTTCTTTAGTGTTACTAGTTGTAGCTTTGCAGTCTCAGTTGTGATAAAAAACAGAACAGAAATAAGCAAATATGAGGAAGCATGTGAAGCAAGATTGAAATGATCTCTGAATAATACTGTAATGCAGAAAGCATTCCTTTCCCAACCAGTATGTTTTCTGTATGGCTACATGGTGTTAACTTTTGTATTGAGACTTAACACTTTACAGCAAGGGTGTCCAACCTTTCTGGCTCAAGGGCAACTTACCGTACAGTTCAGGGGGCCATGTTCCATACTTTGCAAGGTTGAGGGGGCCACATTACCATGCTCAACATGTGTAGGATATACTGAGAGCCAGATAAAATGCCTTGAGAGCCGGATTGTCGCCCTAGGGCCACTTGTTGGATACCCCTGCTTTATAGGAATAGTTTCACACCTATCTGGTTTATATCATCTTGCTGGAATTTAGATGTTGGTATTTTTTCTTGCACTTTCTTCTTCTCCGTCCTCTTTCTGTCATGTTATGGTACACATGTGAGTGTGTGCGCACTCCTTCGTAAAACTGGAATTTCTTGATTTGCAATTTTATAAATAAAATAATGGACATTTAGATGAGAACATTTTGACTGCACTAGCATCAAGAAGAGGCAGAATAATCCACACTGAAGTAAAATAACTGAGGACTGGCTGCAAAGGTAGTTTTGCAAGACAAAAAATGTTAGGATAGAATAAAAGGAGGGAAACTTGACTTGGTGACTTATGACAGTCACTGTCGTGGTGGTGGCACAGTGATTTGACATCTGTAACTAACTCCACTCATATCTCCAACTGTTTACTGTACTGATCTATGAGTCATACCAATGTACGCTGCACTTTTTCATTTTTCTGCAACTTTGGCGTCACAGAAGTTGTGTCCATAAGTAACTTGGCTTACAAATGACTCCAAGTTATTCTACATAGGGAAGGCAAAAGACAGCATCCTCTGCATAGCAAGGGCTACACTGTGCTAGCGAGACTGTCAAGTATATATTAACTTTATCCAAATTTCAGTACGGGGAATGATGGGTCTCTCAAGAATCCTCTTGTATTTATAGGCAGTCTGCACAGATCCAGAAAACTCCCAGCATCATGAATATTAGAGTAACACTAGTCATGATCAGATTAGGACAGTCGCCCCTTTAATGGATTTCTGAGCCACTGTTTAACAACAATCCAAACTACAAATACAAATAAAACTTTTGACTGCACATGATTATATGGCTGTAGTATGTTGATTGTAGAACTTTTTTTTTTAGAAAAGAAAGTTAAATTCCAGCAAAAAAAAAAAAGTTTTTTTTCCCTAACAGGTTAAGCAAAGAGTTAATACATTCATTTTTTTTCTGTACTGTTGAAGACTTTTGGGGTAAACTTTTGGATTTTGTCAGGGCTATCTTACCATACACCATGGCTGGGGGCTTATCTAGGCAAAAAAATGTAGGAAAATGTTAAGGCCTTCATTTGTCTTTCTTCCTAAGTGATTTTGCTGAAGTTTATATGAGAAAGGTGAAAAATATGTTTCTCATGCTTCAAAAGAAACTGTTGGACATAGACAAAGCAAGAAGGAAAGTAAGTAGTTTTCAGAATTTTCTGAACAAGAGTAAATGTAGTGTAGGAAGGGGAGCCTGAGGATGTTGGACTACAAAACAGAACAGATAAAACACTTTCAAACAGATACTTCATCCCCTGCAAGCAAAGGTTTTTAGTCCTTAAATTGAGAGCACAGGTAGTAGATAGATCAACCTCTGCTTTTTTTTTTTAGGGGGGACTAGGCAAGATAGTATAGAATCCTGCAGACATTCTGGAAATTTTTTTGTAAGTACTGTATGAATTTTTAATCTGAGAGGCAGATCATGGGACACGAGTGCCATCAGTCAGTACAGCATTAATGATCTAATGAAGGGTTCTATTAAGAAGGAGCTAGAGGGGAGATTTCATTAATAGCTAGGGGAAAGACACCAAGGGTTGTTTCCCCAGCCTGAAACAATACTGTAGTGCAGGTTATTCTTAGGCAGGGGATGTAATATCTCCTTGCCAGAGTTCTGTTAGCCAAGCTGTATGATTAATCATAACTACACGATCTTTCCTTTAATTTTTGCTAAAAGGGTAATTTTGTTTTCCTCTCTGGAATAGTACACTGATGGGGTGTACTAATCCATTGACTGAACTGATAGTGTGTTATGTGCTCATTGTACATTTGATCACTGCCATTTGCTCAAACATTCAGGTGCTTGAACTCCCACTAACTCAATGCTTCATAACTACTTGGGTCCCATTTCCCTACCAGAGCCATAACTCTTACCCTAAAACTACCTTCCCACTCCTAAACCTAAATTCCAACCCCCATCCCTAAACCTAAATTCCGTGTCCATTCCCTTACTCTAAAAGTTCCTTCCTGCTCCCTAATCCTAAAACCCGCTCCTGCTCCCTCCCCACAGTTTCTTGCTTAAATCCTTTATTTAAGTTTGAGCTTGAACAGCAGCCTTCATGAGTTACAACGTGATTGAGTCTCTGGCTTTCAGGTAGTGGTTTTGGAATGCTTGGAACTCTAGCAGCTATAGTGAACACCACTTATCTATGTGTGATAATATTGTAAGTTCAACAATTGTATGTCTAAACTACTATGCTTATGTAAATATCTTATACAATTATATGTTATTATCTGCTATATTTTATAACGGTATGTGTAAACCACAATGCTCATGTAAATATCTTATGTATGGCATGTTAGCAATTGTTTTGAAGCCTTTCTTCCAGGGCCTTCGTTGAAAACAGACATCTCTGTCCAGTAGGACTTTCCACTAAACCAATGTTAAATAAAAAAAAAAGTGAATGTAAAATTTGATATGAATCTTGACTTGGCAGATAGAGAAGGTTGCACTTTAGTGCTGCTTAGTTTTGGTGCCAAAAATACATTTGATGGAGTAGTCTGAAGATTCTTATTTACAGTGTTGGTAAAAGTTGGACTTTTGGGGCAGTTTCTGCAGCGTTTCCATATGTTGTATGATGGTTCTTCCACCAAAATTAGGATAGGTTCAAAGCTCTCAAACCCCTTCTGTGTTAGAATTGTGTGCATCAAGGGAGTGCACACTCACTGCTTCTTTTGAACTTTAAGTGGTATACTTGAGAAGGCCTGCTTTTGAAGGCTGAGTTTGGGGATACCTGACATAAGTTATGTTTATATGTATATGTGGATAACTGACTAATATAGTCTGTGAATCCAGGTGGAAATCTTAACATCTCCCAAGAGCTTAGAGCATTTGGTGAGTTGAAAGGCTATGCATTTAATGCTGATAAGGTGGATGTTTTGAGTGTACATTACCTCCCCTCTCAAGTTATGTTACTCAAATACCTGTTAAGAAAATGAGGAGTTTTTTTTATCTCCACATAAGGAGAAGGGGCTTCTTTAATGGATGCCATCAGGTTAGCTTATCAAGTACTTATGTCTACAGTCAAGGAACTAAATGACCAGTGGATGTTTGTACTGATTGATCTGTAGCAGAGGGTACAAGTGTTAGACTGATATGTATTCCCACTAGTTATCTGTACTGCCTCTGATTTGCCAGTTCTTCCATCAGTACAAGTATTGGGCAAGTTAAAGAAAAACTGTCTTTATCCTTTTTTTATAAAGTAAGACAAAAAGCCCAGGGTAGCATGGAAGCTGTTAGATCTTCCCACAGGTAAAGGAGGTATGGGAAAGTTCTATATCTGAGCAAATACAACACAAAATGAAGGTCCTATAAAAGCTTGCAAAAGCCATAATGATAATAAAAAATAAAGAAAAGAAAATATTTTTTTTCATAAAAAAAATCATTTTCATCTTATAACAATGTAAAAGATTTGAAATTATCCGGGAGTTATTAGGGAAGATAGAAGCTGTTCCAGAAGTTATAGCCAATGAGTGGAATAAAATGAAAGTGGCGTTTAAAAATAGGGTAGAAATAAAAGAAAAATAGATCTGGTTCAGAAGTAATAAGAATTATTTAGAGGGACTGACAAAGGTTAAAGTAGTGGAAAACAGGGAAAGGTCAGAGAGCAAGAGAAGGTGCAATTGCAGAGTGCTAGAGAAAGTAAGGGAGTATGTGGATAATATGCATGAGTTTAGAAAAATTGTTAAGCAAATGTTTTTTGAAAACTCCACAGCACAAAAAGTTTTGGCACTAGAACTTGGGCAACAGAAAGCAGAAAATGTTTTTGCCAAACTTAGGGAGCCTGTAACAGGAAAAATACCCAGAGAGCCTGTACTGGTATTAGAGATATTTCAGAAACTTTATGGAAGTTTGTAAAAAGCAGAGAAGTGGGGAAATCAAGAAAAAGCACAAATGGAAATATTTATGGAAGACTTAAATATGCCAAAGTTAGAGGTAGATAAGGCTCAACAGCTAAAGATTACAACAGGAGCAGATAATATAAACATTTCTGATGTATAACCAGTCTACAGGAATGCATAGTACTCTGGTAGAAGTTTGGAAGCTAGAAATGAAGAAATTGATAAAGATCTAGAAGGTTTTGTTTAACAGTGTTTTAAAAGAAGGGGAGGCACACAATATCCTGGAAAAAAAGCTGTGGTGGCTGTAATACCTAAAGATTGTAAAGACTCATTTGATCTGGCTTCATGTAGGCCCATTTCAATTCTAAACCATGATTATGAAGTCGTTATGTCTATAATGGCTAGAAGAATGCTAAAGTTGATGCCAAAATTATTAGATATGAACCAATGTGGTTTTGTGGAGGGAAGGCAAACATTTGATAATATTAATAGAACAGTGATGGTCCAGAGGGAAGCAGAATGTAAGGAATTACTGTTGAGTTTGGCCTTGATGCAGATAGAGCATTCCAGCAGAGTAACCTTGGATTTTGAGTAGGACAATGGAAGCATTTGCATTTCTTGATACAGTAATTTGGTTAATTAGAAGGATATATGAGGGATCAGATACAAAAATCAAAGTGGTAGGGTTCCTCTCTTCTAAGTTGTGAGTAAACAGAGGAACTAGGCAGAGGTGTCCTCTTTTCCCTTTGTCATTTGCATTGTATTTAGAAACACTGGCAAAGAAAATAAGTGACTTATAAATTCATGGATACAATTGTCATTATAGTTAATTTGAGAAATAAGGAAAGAATGAAATTTTGGATGCAGATCCTTAGGAGAAAAACAACAGTCACACAGAATATTAAATTCCTAAAGTAGTGGAAAATATACTGAGATCTAAGCCAACATGGGAGTGGAGAAAGGAGATTGTGCCCGTAGAGAATAGACAAGGGGGCTGTAAAATTACTGGAGAAAGCTGCCAAATAAGCCAAAGTATTGAGAGTAAATAATCAGAAAATGAAAGGTGATAGAATGGGAAGAGGCTAAAAAGAAATGTGGATTACAGGTTAGTGATTGCCTTCCCTATCAGGAGTTGGTATCAGAGTATAGACAGAGAAAGGGATAGGGAAATCCTAAATGAAAGACCTGCTCTGGTTGTTCAATTGAATCTAGAATAGAAGTTGCTGTTAAAATAGGGATAATTAGCAGTGCATATAAAATATTGCACAATATCTATAGGAATCAATCAGAAGAGGTCAGAAAAGATTGGGCAGAGATATTAGATATGCATCTCACAAAGAAGCAATGGGAGGACATATGTATGGCTCCTAAATATGCAACAAAGTCTAGAAGAATTAGTATTTCCCCCAGTAAACTCCATATAATTTTTCCTCGGGTAGATGTTAAATGTTGCAGGTATGATGGGGAAGGAAAAGATAACTGAGAACATATATTTTGTGAATGTAATAAGTTGACATACTTTAAAAAATCCCTGCAGAGTACTTTACTGAGAATACTGAATGAGCAAATGAGTGTAACTAAGGAAATGATTTTTTTGAGCTGGCATACAGGATCTGAAGTGCTTAGACATCATAAGGCCATGTTATTTTTAATGCTGGTGGTTGCCAAAAAGTAGTTACTACAAAATGGTAATCAAAATCTAAACCAGCTATACTTGAAGTAGTGAATATTGTAACTGGGATAAAAGAGCATGAGGAGGGAGAATCAGTAGAAAAGGGTAGGAGTAAATTACATAAAAAAATGGAAATTGTTAGAACAACACACACAGAAAATATTTTGGAGGAGGAATGATGTTTAACAGAAGGCAGGAATTGAATACAACATGTGGGATGTATAATGTTTGTAAATTTGTTAATGTGAATTTGTTAATATGGTTTGATTACTTTTATATAAATTTGCTAGCCTGTGTCACAAGTGATAATTTGGTAAAAGTGTTTAAAGAAAAAAATAACAATTGAAAAAAGACATCAGATTCTGTAAAACAAGACATTGTACACATTTATACTAAAAAGTAACAAAACACGTGATCCAAAATACATTAATTAAATGTTTTTTTAGCTGCATAGACTTTAAGTTAACCGTTAAAATGTGTAATATAATTCAATACAAAACTGTGTATTAATAAACAATTTAGTCTTAGGTGCATTGTAGAATGGGTTAAAAGTCATGCATTATGTATCACAGACAGTTTATATTTTTATTTATTTATTTATTTTACATTTGTTGACCGGGATTGCCCGACTGAGCTGAAGAGCTACTGGTTTTCAGTGGAGGCCCGGGTAGAAAAGCTCCAACATATTATACAGTTTTCATTATAAATTTGCATTAAACAGCAATGTTACAGGATTTTTACAAAGCATTAAGTAGCAATACAATGTTATACAGTGTCAGTAATCAGGAGTATAGCAAAGCTACTTCAAGATGTATAAAAAGAAATATGTCATTAAGATGATTATAGTCTTTGGGGTAAGTGGTTACAAAAACCCAGTTTTATCATGACATAGTTGCATGAAGGCAAGACCATTACAATAGAATGTTTCTCTGAGGCAATTTGCTTAATAGATTTTAAAAGACAGTAGAAGGAGTAGTCAAGGAAGATTAGAGAGAGCTAGTGAGAAGAGCGAGTTAAGGGCAGAAAGTAGATTAAGGTATGAGAAGTAGGGGATGTTTAAGGAGGGAGAGTGCAGTGGCAGGACCAGTGAATTTTAAAGTGCTCTTTGGTGGCTGTCTTAAATTGTTTAGGATGTGTAAGGGTCCTGATTTCTAGTGGGAGCCTATTGCAGGCAATAGTGAGGTGATAGCTGTACATGCTGCGTCTAAATTTAGACTTGGGTTTGTAGATTTGTAGTAGGTCTTGGTTGGAGCTTCGGAGAGGTCTGGAGAGAGAATAATCGGAGCTGAGAGGGGATAGTTGCTGGGCAATAGGAAGGCTGGTATAGGATAGAATGGATGATCTGGAGCTGGGAGAGAAGAAGCTGGTTGGGTATCACCACCGTTCTTAGTACAACTATATATTGTCTCTATCAGGCCTATAGTGGAATATAATTTATTTTGCTTATATACAAAGCAGCATCTATCATCCCATCAAAGTGTATACAGAAGACACACTAAGCAAAACCCATCTTACAAAGACGTACCCTACTGTGAGAGATTGAAAGCTTTAGACTTGTTTTCCATAGCCTACCACTTCATCAGAGGCATTTAAGGTACTACATAAAGAAAAATTAAGAATGTTGTTACGTTTACATATTTTTATTTATTTTATTTTTATTTTACATTTGTTGACCGGGATAGTCCGACTGGATGCATGTCCATTTTCAGCAGAGGCCCGGGGAGAAAAGCTCCAAGGGTAAGCATATATAGCATTACATAATACAAGCATTACATATTACAAACAGACTGTTTACAGAGATTACATAAGTAAGCAAGTTAAACAAGTTCCACAGGTTAGAGTTAATCCTGAGCGCAAGTCAGGATTAAATTAAATTAAATTACACAGTAAACTGGTTAACAGATTTTTACACATTCTAGAGAGAGTTAGCCAGGCTTGATACATTGACATAGCCAGTTAAGTGACAAATGTTGTTTGAGTTTAGTTTTAAATTGACCTAAGGTGGAAAGTAAGGTAATATCAGCTGGAAGAGAGTTCCAGGATCTACTTACAGAGTTTGCAAAGAGAGAGTCACCGGCTGTGTTATTAATTTTGCTAGTCTGAATTAGTAGTTTGTTAGAGGATCGAAGCAGTCTAGGATTGTTATAGGGGGTGATAATATTTTTAAGTGCAGGAGTATTGTCTGGGTTATAGAGGATTTTATAGGCCATAATCACTTGGTTATACTGGATTAGGCTGGGTAGTTCAAGCCACCAATCTGATTTAGATTGATGCAATGATGTGTCCTAAAAGGCAGCCCAGTTGCAAACCTGGCAATGTGGTTGTAGCAAATTGAGAGTTTGTTAAGGACAGTCTTGTTTAAATTCGAGAGTACAGGGGATGCATACAGAAGGGTTGAAAGAAGGTGAGAGCGAGCTATGGCAATTTTAGCTGGAGGGGTTAGGAAGGCTTTTATTCTGTAAAGTGACCCTAGGTTTTTATTAATGGTTTTGATAGTTTGGTTAACATGTAGGTCGAATTTTAGATTATTGTCTATGATGACACCTAATTGTTTTGTAGAGGGGTCAGAGGAGATTATTGTGCCATCATTTGAATTTATGGTAAAGGTGAAAGCGCTAGACCTACGTGTTGGTGAAAATAACAGCATTTTAGTTTTTTGGGGATTTAGGATCAGACAATGTTCAGAAAGCCAGTTTTCTATTGAATTAAAGGTGGTCTGGGTAGCTGACCATAATCAGAGTAGAGTCATTAGCATATTGGATACAGCTGACTTTTGGGATGACAGTATAAAGGTCATTAATGAAGATGGAGAACAGCAAGGGCCCTAGTATAGAGCCTTGTGGTACTCCAAGGGTGTTAGGTAGAAGGTTAGAGAGTTTGTTCTGCCAGAGGACAGCCTGCTGTCGACCATTCAGGTAGGATTGAAACCACTGTAGGGCTCTAGTATCTAGACAGAATGTTTTCAGGGTGTGGATTAATAGTTGGTGATCAACCATATCGAATGCCTTGGAAAGATCCAAGAAGAGGGCTGAGGATATATAATTATTGTTGCGATTATGGTTTATGGTGTTGATAAAGGCTAGGAGGGCTGTGGTAGTGCTGTGATGAGGATGGAAGCCATGCTGAGTGTCTGCCATAAGGTGATTCTGGATTAGGTGGTGCATGAGTTGTCTATGAATACATTTTTCCATAATCTTTGCAATTGGAGAGAGTATAGCTATTGGCCTATAATTGGAGAATTCAGTAGAGCTGCCTCCTTTGTGAAGTGGGATTACATAGGATATTTTCCAGATGGCGGGAATTTTAGCTTCTACTATGGTTCAAGTGAGACAGGGTAAGCAATAGCATCGCTGATTTTTGTAGGTACTCGGCAGGGAGTTGATCAGCAGAAAGTGTAGTGGGTTTTAATTTTTTGATCAAGGTACGGATAAGTGAAGTGGCGACTGGTTGGAAGCTGAATGTGAGTAGGTTTCTGGGGGTGCTACTTTCAGGACCAGGGAGCTATGAGGTAGTTGGCTAGCTAGGGCTTGAATTGTCTCAGTAAAGAATCGGTTAAAACTGTCAGAAACATCTTCAGGGGGTTTATCAATAGTAGCAGCAGGGATTGGGGTTGAAGTTTATCCAGGATGTAGTAGATTATTTAAACCTGCCCAAAACTTATGAGGGTTATTTTGATTTACTGTCTGTAAATTACAGTAGTATTGTTTTTTTGTCTTGTAAAATTGATTTTTTGGATTTGTTTCTGGATTGCCTGTATTTAATGTGATCTTGGGGGTCTTTAGAAGAACGCCATAAAGCACATGCTTTGTTTCTAAGGGTAATTTTGAGTTTAGGCTCTTTAGAAAGCCATTGCACAGTTTTTGCCTTGGTTCTCTTTGAACGAACAGGTGCATGCAAATCAAGGATCTCAAGGAATTTGTTGTTAAAGTATGCTACTGCTTCCTCTAAGGGGAGGTGTTTTAGAATAGACCAATTACATGAATTTAGTTCTTGTTGGAATTTGGCAGGGTCAAAGTTTTTATTGTTTCTAAACTTTCTGAGTAAAGGTTGTTGGGAATTAATGATTTTGTGCTTAATTACGTATGTGAGAAGGGGATCGCTTAGACCATCAAGGAGGGTATCAGAGGTGTACAGTTGGGGGTGAGTATTTATGAGTACCCAGTCAAGTATGCTTTCTTTTTGGTTGGGTTTACCTATCCAGGTAGGGGTGGACATAATTTGTGTAAATGCATGCAGGTTAATATGGGTGGTTGGAGATTCTGAGGAACATGTGCCCCATTCTATGTTAAAGTCTCCAAGTAGTAGGGTTTCTTGGGGGTAGTGACATGATAGCCAGTGCAGGATATCTTCAAGTGTAGATATATTGTTACCTGGGGGAATGTACATACAGATGATATTAAGGCATTTATTTTTATTATGTTGCAATTTGGTGGCAAGAATCTCTGAGCTGTTAATCTGAGGTGGTTGTGTTACATCTATGGTGACATCCAACTCAGATTTATAGAGTACAGCTACCCCACCCCCTTTCTCGAAGCACAATCCAGCCTGTGTATGTTGTACCCAGGTGGTAACACTTCATTGTCTTTAGTGTTAGGTTTTAACCAGGTTTCAGATAAACAGAGAATCTCAGGGGAGTGGACATCCAGAAGTGCATGCAATTCATGTACCTTGTTATTAATGCTTCTAATATTGAGATGACAGGCTAGGAGATAGTTAGTTGGCCTATTAATTGTAGGTTTGTAGCTTAGATTGCAAGTAGAGGGGGTATGTGTATCTGACGTGAGTGGGCCAGGGTTGGGATGAATATCACCACCAAGTATTAGGTTGAGTCTATACTTGGTGATGAACTTCAGGAATTTGTTTATTAGTTTGTGATAATGTTTGAATCTAGAGCTAATGTGCCTGGGGTTGAGATGTTGATAGACTGAATGAGATGTTGGCTAGGATCTGGTACTGTAAGTATGGTTGATGGTGGAAGGATTTACAGTTGGCGTGATAGTATGGTCTTTTGAGACATGAAATCCCGTGAGAAATTGGTTTTCATAGAAGGTAAGGAGGTATGGTGCAAACAAGAGGGGTAGTAAAGAGGAGTATATCATTATCTGTGATTCATTTAGTGAGTTAGGAACTGTTTTACCTGGTGATGCAACACCAGAAGATAGAGTGGTGAGGTAAAGGTACTGGAAGGGGGATGGGAGAATGCCAGATGAAAGCTAATAGATGCTATTAAAATGTAGGTAGAAGAATGGGGGGGGTGGAATTATCCCAGATGAAAGCAGATAGGATCTAGAAAGTGGGGGAGTGGCTATAGTACTATAAATTTAGAGGTACTGAGGGCGGGAGGGAATTGGGGGTAGGGAGGGGAGTGAAGAGAGCCCAAGCGTAGCGCGGGCGAACGTAGCGGGGCTATTGCAGTTTTCAAGGTTTCCTAAGGTGTCCTAAAGCTATAAGGTAAGTATTATAGCTCTTAATGTAAGAGTCAATTTACTTAAGTTACAGGGGGAGGAGGCATACACTTAAGTAGAAAAAGAGCCCTATGGCTGACCAATATGGTGACCTGCTTAATTACACAGCACTGTAAGTGAAAGCTTAACAAATGCTTTTTGTGTGCAACCTACTCTTTTTAAATGCTGAGAGAAACTGATTGCAGTCCTGTAGACACCGTTTTGCAGGGAACTGTAGAGTTCAATCTGTTTATATGCTGAGAGAAACTGATTGCAGTCCTGTAGACACCGTTTTGTAGGGAACTATAGAGTTCAATCTGTTTAAATGCTGAGAGAAACTGATTGCAGTCCTGTAAACACCGTTTTGTAGGGAACTGTAGAGTTCAATCTGTTTAAATGCTGAGAGAAACTGATTGCAGTCCTGTAGACACCATTTTGTAGGGAACTGTAGAGTTCAATCTGTTTAAATGCTGAGAGAAACTGATTGCAGTCGTGTAGACCCCGTTTTGTAGGGAACTGTAGAGTTCAATCTGAGTCACACCAGGTCAGCCAAGGGGGAAAGAGAGAGGGAAATCCTAAGCACCTAGATTTGAAAAAAAAAAAATATATATATATATATATATATATATATATATATATGTATATATATATATTTTGCTGGCACTACTGTACCTTTGCCTAATAACAACCATCTATTTAAGCTTCATAGGTTTAGAGGAGTAATTATACTTCAGTTTTCTTTGCAATTACTGATACATTTAAATTATTCTGTTTTTTTATATAAATTTAAGAGTGCATTTGATCTATGGCTGGGTGAGTCTACCTTCTTACCCACTGATTTGAAGTCTGTATTCCAATGGCCTTCCCATATGTGATATCATGTGAATATTAGTCAATGTGACCAAATCACATAGAGCCAATGTTACACCACCAGGTGACTTGCTATAATAATCCATAATCTGAGTAGCAGATATTCTTAAAGTTTTGTCAAATATATTAGGCAGCAAAAAAGTTAAACATCTTAATGCATTACAGTGGAAGAAAGGGAAGTTCAAAACTGTTGCTTAGTACATATTGCAAGCAGGTGCTTAAAGTAACAGAGATATCCCAACCAGGTCTTTTGTGATGGGTACAGGACTGAGTTTATAAAGCAATAAAAAAAACAAAACAAAACATTAGAAGAAGATTGATATGATAAAATGATGAAGTGAAAATATATACGTTATACTTGCTTGATTAAATTGTATAGAGTAAAATTTATACTGGAGGGGAAAACAGCAAGTTATAAGAATCAAATGGCTATGCAGAATAGTTTAATGTCACTAAATCAAACAGGATGGTAGTTTTCTGCTACTTGCCTGTGATTGGTTCACAGTGCTCTTCTATACATGGATCTAATAAAGTCGCATCTGATCTGCAAGAGACTTGAAGTCAGTAATTTAGTGAATATTTATTAGCTGAAACAAGTTGATGTCGTACTGTCTTTTAATAAATTTCATTTTAATGCTACATAGCTCAGAGATTGTTTATTGCAGCCAATGCAATATCGTTTTGTGAACTCTGGTGTATAATGGATATTTAATCCATACTTCGTAGCACATTCAAGTGTGGTTTGCAAAGCTGCATGTATTTTACTCGGTTTATGGAAAAATGTTAAATGACACAGCAAAGAGTAGCTTGGAGAAATATTTTAACATTTTACATGGTTTATGGAAAATGTTGTTGTTAAACAACACTTAACAGTTTACTTTTACAGTCAATCATGTTATATGAGTTATGGAAAAATTAATTTGTTAAACAACACTTACAGTTGCCCAGCCTGGGTTACCTGGGATAGCTCTGTTGAGCTAAAGCTGGACACAAAACCAGTCAACATGACAAATATGAACTGAGAATTTTTACACTCAGTGTAGGTTCATTGATAGGATGCAGCTTGGACGCGGAGGCTGAATATCTTGTATATTAAGAATTAGTCCAGATAAAATCATTTTTGCTAGCAGATCTAGGAGACTCTCTCTCTCTGTGACCCTCATTGTGGGAGGTGTAAAGATGCCTTGTTGAAGTTTCCAGTAGTTTATTCTGTTAAGTAGGTAGATGGACAAGCATTCTTGTTCTAATGCAGAGGTGTCCAACCTTTTCCCTTGCCTGGGCCACATTGAGTGAATAGAAATTATCTTGGGCCGCATATAAAATATATCCTATAGTTAACTGTTTCGCTGTCACGGGCGACCAAAGTCAACCCCCTGGCTGTATTGTAGGTCCATTTCAACAATGAATAACAGTAATAAATGCCTAATATTTGCCCTAAAATTCAAATTCTCATTCCAATTCTAATTCTTAAAATAACAGTTAACTGTAACATCTTAGTTTATTTGTAAAAAGAAAAAAAATGAACAGGTATGGAACCCTTTCATTTGTATGAGATCATACCTCTTGATTTTGCTGGTTTCTTAAAGATGTCCATGTCTTCCGTCATGTCCTTAATGTCCATATGTCATTGCAGTAGGTATGTCTCCACTACTGGGATATTGGACCTTTGCTTTTTGTCACTCTGTAGCATTGATGAAATGCTGAATATGCTGCGGATGAAGCTGTTGCCACATTTGTTGCTGTTGCACTGCTATCTGGTGAGGCTGGTCTGAGGATGAAAGAAGGTTCATCAATAGTGATGCACAGCTTGCAGGAATGATGAGACCTACAATTCTCTGTCCTTCAGTACTCCAAAAAACAAGTTCACTCTGTGGATGGTTCCCACAGTTTTCTATTTGCCATCTTAAATGGTATTATCAAACTGGGCACTCCTTTTGAAATGCACATTACATAATATCTTTGGAATCTGTCCCTGAAATTATGCAAGACATGACTATATCTGGCAGTGTCAAGATTTGTTGCTGTTGCACTGCTATCTGGTGAGGCTGGTCTGAAGATGTAAGAAAGTTCATCAGTGGTGATGCACAGCTTGCAGTAATGATGAGACCTTTACTTCTTAAAAAATGAACAATTTGTATTTTTACATTTGTTTCACTGACTAACAGATGATAGAACATGTTCAGCTTTGGTTCACCCACTTACTATGGAGCCACAAAGCACATGATAATATGTGACAACACACTCCAATTTCACAAGATAATCTCACACGTCCTTCTTTGCAGTTGCCTCTCCAATATGCATGAGTGCACATTTCAGCTGGCAACTTGTACAGATCCACCCAATGAGGCATACCATCATCAGATGACACCTGACAACTTGTACAGATCCACCAAATGAGGTGTAGCATCATCAGGTGACACCTTTTTGTACTTCTTCCGTAGATCACTATACGTCTCCATCTTGCGTTGTTTCCAAACGTTTGCTGAAAATTTGAAAGGGGTCTTCCAGTGTTTGTTACTATTCTCAAATTTCAACAAATAACTGACTTTATTAGTAGTGGCAATGTTTATTCATGAAACCTGTTCACAAGAGTGCAACCAGGCACAGACCTTCGCAGAATTCAAACTGATTGGTCTTAGTTCTTGTTATACTTTCTTAAAGTGTCCATATCAGGAGGTTCAGGCTGTCAAGTCAAGATTGTTCTTTTGTGTAATAAACAAACATTATGAGCATAACCTTTTTAATGTGAACACTGAGCCTGTCTTTTTGATACCAGTGCATCTATATCAGTTTTGATAGAGGTAGTGGCGATGCAAAGAGTATTTTCAAGATGCTCATCTGAAATTTTCGTTCTGATTTTTATTTTTTGTATATTTCATATGAGAAAAAAAATGCTTGCAAATGTACATACTTCCCGGCAGAGATGTCATGAACAGAGCATGTTCGTAAAGTGATGGATATTTTTCTTTAGGTATGTACAACTTATAAAAGTCCAATAAAGACACTTGCAGAAATTTTTCTTTAAGTTATATATCTGACTGCAGTTCTATGCATTCCAGTTGCAGGTTTGCAGGCAACATGTTGATGTCAACTGAGAATGGAGTAGCAAATATACTGAATTGTTGTTAATGTTTTATGAAATCTTGAAATCTACTCTCAAAGTCCTGTGATAAATTATTAAATAATGCCGCATATTTTTCAGTATTTATGTGGCTTTGCTCATAGTGTTTCAAAGAGAATGACATTATTGTTCTTAATCTGACAGTGCCATAATTTCATTTTCACTTCAAATGCCGTCACTGTTTGAAACATGTCATTTATTAGTAGATTTTCACCTTGGAGGCACAGGTTCAGGTCATTTAAATGAGTAGTGATGTCTACTAAGAAGGCTAAATCAGCCATCCAGTTTGCATTTTCAAATTCGGGTTTCAGGCTTTACTTTTGACTCCATAAAGGACTTTATTTCATTTCTTACATCATAGAAATGTTTCAGCATTTTTCTGCGACTTAACCACCTCACTGCAGTAAAGTACACAATGTCTCCATAGCTAGTTTCCAAAGTATTCAGAAACTCCTGAAACTGGTGGTGATTTAATCCTCTGGATCTTATAAAATTTGTTTTAATAACAATATTCATAACATTTTCCATTTTTAAAGTCTGTGCACACAAATTTTCTTGATGTATAATGCAGTAGTAATTCATGAACTGCACATTATTGATCTGTTTTGCATCTTCTTCCGTCAGTGTTAGTCCTTCCTTCTTTCCAACCATAGCTGGAGCACCGTCAGTTACTATGCCAGACAGGTTTTCGATGGTCAAGGAAAATCTTGCCATTGTTTCTTTTACTGCTTTATACAGATCAACAGACTTTGTTACATCTTTCAGTGGAAACAGACAGGCCAGTTCATCAGTAATACTGAAATTGTTGTCAACACCACGAATAAATATGGCAAGTTGTACCGTATCTGTAACATCAGTGCTGTCATCCAAAGATATGGAGTAAAACTTGAAAGTTGCACACCAAGATTCTAAAGTATTTTCAATAAATTTGACTATATCTCCCACACGCCTTGCGATTTTCTGGTGTGATAAACTTATTTTAGAAAAATCAGATTTTTTTTTCAGGGCAAATTATGTCTGCTACACTTTCAAGGCTTTTTTTAATAAATTTGCCATTGGCAAATGGCTTGGATTTTTTAGCAATTAAATTTGCTACAACATAACTTGCCTTCAGTAAAGAATCTGGCTGAGTAGCTGATTTTCAAAGCAGCTGTTGTTGGAATGTAAGATTTTTTTTTAAATCTTATATTTTCTGTCTACGGCACACTCCTGGCAATTCACTTAATTTGGGGTGCATTTGAATATAATGCCTTTTCGAGTTGTAGTCCTTGAAAATGGATGCCACTTCTCTGTATAGTAAGCAAAGTGCTTTATTGTTAGATTCAACAAAGTAGTAGTCATCAGTCCATTGTTCCTGAAAGACTCTCCTTTCATCCGCTATTTTTCTTTTCATACCGATTTTATTTTGGCAGGATGCAGAAGCCATGCTGAAAAGTAAAAAAGGAGTAACTAGTATTAATTACTTTATTCCTAGTTATAGTTATAATTTTTAAAACAATGGCTAACAATTTACATTAAAAAAATAAGGAAATAAAAATTAAAACTAGCCGTAGTTGTAGTATATGTTAATGGTGTCAGAGGAAGCATTTTACATCTGCAACATAACACAAAATTATCCAGGCAGGAGAGACGCAGGGGGAACCCCTGGGGTGAATTTACAGTTACCCCTTCAGTTGTCCAGATTGCATTTGAGGAGGGCCAATGAGGCTCTTTGTTTCATTTGCAGTACTAATGCCATTAATCTTCAAAACAGCCATTACTCGTAAAGTACATCACATTTACTGTGACTGTTGGTCTGTACTTTATGCCAGTAATACTGGGCATTTTGAAAAGTTCTTCATATAATTCATGAAATTCAGATGGACTGCTATAGAGCTATGAACATGTATGGTTAGGATGTAATCAACAGTTTCTTACTGCTACAATGGTAGCTTTCAGTAACCTAATCAGAGCTGTACCATCAAGTTAAACACTGTTTACTTTGCATGCTACCCAAAAAAACTCATACACTTGCGAAGAAAAAACTGGCACACACTACCACTGTCATTAATTCACTACAGTAATACCAGTTCACACTGGGAAAACCACTCCAGCAGTCCAAGTAGGTAAATGTCAACATTAGCTGGCCTACAGTACTACAATTCACAAAAATAAGCCAACAGATTTGCAGTAAAGTAAAGAATTCACATCACTGACTTAATAAAACAATTCTGAATTAAGGGGGTCGCACCCAAACAAATGACTGGTGCCAGACACCTGGCCATAAGCTGCATGCCAAAAAATGCATCATCATCCCTTTTGGGGAAAGTGGCTGTGAGGCTGCCAGCCCATCTAGATGGAATTTTGTACATAGTTCTGTGTCATTTGTAAATATTAATATGATTCGTATGCTTGTCTTACAGATGTAAGAAAACTATACATTATGTGTACATTAAACTATTGGTGAAGAAGTGTGTGTTGAACTGTATGTTCTGTACTGAGCTTCAAGAATGTAACCACAGTGTACCCTGCTGGAAAAGAGCAGAAATGTGTATAAACTATATACCTGTGCAGATGTGTGCTTTAATCGTAGAAGTTGGAACATACAGAGTTAACTTGCAAACTCTAAGAAAATAAGTGAATTGTTTTACAATTTTGTTTATTTCAGCAAGAAGACAGGATATCTACAGCCAGAAGTTCTTTCTATTGTCTGGAAACAGAAAAAAATGACAGGTTTCAAATGTAAAAGTGTTTAACTGTTTTATGACTTCTAGTTCTAGGCAAACGTCTGAGAGTTAAGTAACCTCTCTTAGGGATAGATAGGAATATAGTAAGATTAGTAGATGTTTTCTGTATTTGAGACTGTCCTGTCAAATGTAAAGTAATCTATAAGCCCCAAAAGTCTGCATGTATGCTACTATCATATTCTACCATGATACTGCATATGAATAGATTGTATTCATATGCAGTATCATGGGGATCAGTTTGTTAAGCTGTGTGTACACAAAGATAACATATGTTAGCAGCTATTTTAAGTGGTAGCTTTGTAAACACAGTTAATGCAACCTCACATGTTGAGCAAAGATCCTTGTGTAGCGCTGGACATAGTTAAGAGAATGCAGCATGTTCAGCTGGAAAATGTTAACTCTCACTCTGAAGAGAATACAGTGTGTTCAGTTGGAAAATGTTAACTCTCTCACTCTGCCCTTGTGGACTATAGCTCTGAGTCTAACACTGTTAGATGCGCGCACACACACACACACACACACACACACACACACACACACACACACACACACACACACACACACACACACACACACACACACACACACATACTCTTCTTCTACTTTCACGCTCACAAACATTTTGCTTTCATGCATGCACTCATTCACTCACTCGCACTTACCTATTACTGCATAATATGTAATATATATATAGTATATACCTTGTTCTACAGACAAAGATTTATCCATACTAGCACTAACCTAAGACTCATGTTAAAAACGTATAAATTTTTCATAAGCATTTGCGTGCTATTCGGACAAAGGCCTTGATAAAATGTAAGCATATTAGATTCATAGGTCATTTCTGATTTACAACTCTGGTTATCTAGTCAAGGAATTCCTGCTTACTAAATGTGATCTCCAAACTGTGAGGCCAGGCTTCCTATCATCTGTATCCCACTTGCTTTCAGGTATTCAGTTCATTGCCACAATCTTGATTATATGTTTTCCCCACAAATGAAGTAAAACTGATAGAGTGCTAGTCTGCAGGCTTTTAAAGCTTCTGTTCTTATGAGGGGAACCCCAGTTGCCTTTTTTTCCAATTTGTACAAATCTTACTCTTCCTATATTTTATCAAAAAAGAGATATTTAGTCTTTATCAGTTTTCTGTGATTTTACAGAAGACTGTTATCTATTGTTTTATTATTATTTCAGTATAATTTCCTCTCTAACAGAAAACTCTCACTCCTTGATGCTTCTTCTATCTACATTTAGCAAATCTCTTTACTCTAACATCATCAGTAATTAGCAGTTTAGTTTATGTAACTGCCATTTTAACCTTTTTTATGCCTGCCCATTCTGCACATTGTTAGAAGGCATCCTAGGATATTGTCCTGGCCCATTGATGTCCTTAGAGATAACATTAAGGACTTGTTCCTTAGTGATAGCAGGGGGAGTTATATTTGATGGTATATACCAAGGTAAGGTTGAGTGGGAGAGAGCGATAAAGTTGGAGTTTAATCTGTCAGCCAATAGGTTTGCTATATCCTCTGGCTCAGTATAGGTGTCTCCATTAACAATGAGCACTACACACAGCTGTGTATCACCTTGGAGGCTGTGGACATAACTAAAGAATGCCTTGGTGTTTTCCATGGCCTGTGAGGCCAAATTTATATCAAATTTGGCTTTGGTAGACTTTATCTGATCTCTGAGTTGTTTGTTTAGTTTGATGAGAGTGCTTTTATCCTGCTGGGTGCGGCACCTCCTAATTTTTCAGGTCATTTTCCGGACATTTTAGGTCACTGTCAGATTACTTGTTTGTGCTTTTCTCCCCAGTACCTACAACAGCCATCAGGATACTTCACAATACTGGGCTCTGTAGAGGCAGACTACCATTAAGCCTGGACTCATCCATAGCTTATGTCGATTGGTGCTGCTGTCCCCCACATCTCAATAGCTGCATACTGACACCTTGTATACTTCTATATACCCAAGCATACACTGGGCATTAGTACAAGCAATGGGACTAGCTGGCTACCTCGCACCAGGAAGGTCAGGTTAGCATCAGAAACTCCCTCTAATTGGCCCCACCTGACTTCTTTACTAACCAAATCAATAGCTGAACAGGGGTCATCTAGATTATAGTTAGGTCTTTATCTCTGTTTGACTTAGAATTAAGCACTAACTTCACTGTCTCTTGTGTGATTTGCTTCCATTTCAGTGCTTTATTGTGTTTGTTTTTCTCATCTTGACTGAAAAGGATATTCTTTCCCCACTTTGGGCTTTTCTCTAGTCTAAATATTTCTTGCTTCCTTCAACAGCAACAAAAATTGTTCTATATACATCACTGAGTGTTTCTTTCTTCCTTAGTGACAGATGAGTCCACACAATGCTGACAAAACTTCACTTAAGAAATACATTCTTTTGTCTTTACATTTCGAGTTGCATATGTTGCATGAACATTTGTTTTGCTTCTTTGATACTAGAGCTGATACATTCATATTATTTTCCTGACTACACCTGTTACCTAGAATTTTTTTTATCGGACAAGTTTCCTGTATGTAAAACTATGCCATCCTGAAGTCTAGAACCTACAATTTGATTAGCTTGACTCTGTGGCTGAGTATATTGTGAGACATGCTGTTTGGTGATCCTTGTTCTACATGTCTACCTACTTCCAGGTCTGAGCTCTCTTCTGTTTGATAATACCATGTTTGAGGCTACTTATTCCTCAAAAGTTTCAGCTGCCTACTGTTAGAGTCTAAGCGTATTTCTGCCAAGCTTTTGAAAGCTGAGGCATGCAGCTGTTACTAATTGACTGCATATCCTGGCAATTTTTATTGTCCATTTTAATGTGTTAGACTTTGTTACAATGGCTTAAAATCCTTTTCATTTTTCAAAGTATAACATAAAGTTTTGTTGTTGTTTTTCTTTCAGCTTTTCCCGGTTAGGGGTTGCCACAGCGGAACTCCGGTCCGCTAATGATTGGCAGTCAATTTTTACAGTGCCAGCCCGACGCCCAACCCTCAACGAAGGCATGCCCATTCACGCATATCTTTCGAAAGCCACTCAACCGCAGGGAGGACATGCAGACTCCACACAGAAGGCGCTCCAGCCGAGAATCAAACGGGAGAACCTCTTGCTGTGAGGTGACAACGCTACCGCTGCACCACCGTGACTTGCATAAAAAAATAAAAAAAAAATAAAAAAGCTGTCACAGGACAGCTATACAGCACTGAATAAAAAATGGATATGGTGTGATTAGAATATCAGAAGATATGCAGAAGAAGTTATACTACAATGTCTTCTAGAATGACACAGTAGATTCTTGTTAGCCAAGAAAGAGGTTAGGGGCAGTGAAAGCACAACAAGTAATGGACATATAGGAAAGCAGGAGGTATAAACTGCTCCAGGTCAGCTGGGGTGGTACTGAGTATGCAAGAATAATGCTACAGGTATCCCAACAGAGATGTTTTAAGTTTGCATTTTATAAGCACAGTCACTGTAGAGCTGGGTTGTGGCAATCAGGACAACTTTAGCTATTCGACTAGTAACAAGCAGCCAGGAATCTATTTAAGTTCCAACTCTAATGTTTGTCTTTTCGGCGTTTCCCGGTTAGGGGTCGCCAAAGCAGAAATCCGGTCTGCTAATGATTGGCAGTCGATTTTTTATGGTGCCGAGTTGCCAACCCAACACCCAACCTTCAGCGAAGGCACGCACATTTACGCATGTCTTTCGAAGGCCACTCGACCACGGGGAGGACATGCAGACTCCACATAGAAGGTACTCCAGCCGAGAATCGAACAGGAGAACTTATTGCTGTGAGGCAACAACACTACCGCTGTACCACCGCAGCTTAGTTAAGTTCCAAGTCTAATGACTAGCCAAAATAGATTAATTGCAGTCATTGCAGTTGACTCACTCAGCCTACTTTTCTAAAAAAAAAAAAAAAAAAGTTACAAAATCACAAAATCAATTATGTGCAGGTCTCGCAATACAAGAGATGTGCTCCTCACATCCCTGAAATATACAACAAATGCAAGATCACCTCAACTTGAACAAACTGCAATGTTTAGCTGTAGCGTCTGCCACTGAAAAATCCTGTTTCAATTAAAAGTTAAATTACTTGCTCAGATTTGTTGAATCTATTCCACTAGTCTTCATGCTAACAGTGAGTGCACATCTGGCATGGGACAGACAAATGAGTAAAAAAGCATAGAAACTCCACTGCAGTTACTTAGAAGAGTCACCCAAACAACATTGGTCATATGAAGATGTTCTGTGAGGCAACAGAGGAACTCATATCTCACATGGCAAAGTCGCTTAAGATGGATGTGTCAATTTCCATGGAACAGTCCAGACTACATGGTACCTAAAGGTCCTACTGACTAAATGGCAAAGGTCAGGAGAAAAAAAAAGCAGCTGCGTGCACAAGTCACATGATGCAGCCATAGTATTAGCAACTGAAAATTGACGTAAAGAGAGAACACAACATGGATACGGTTACTGTGAGCATGTAAATACATGGGACATACAGAGAAGTAATGTAAACTGCAGTGGTCATGGGTTACTAGCTGACGTGCAAAAGCATAGCCTACATGGGGTACTGTCTGCACAGCAATTCTGACAAAAAGCATAAAGTCACAAAATTAAAATCAGACAAAAGCATTGATTAAACTCATCATGGTGATAAACAAAACATGTTCCCCTGGAAGTGGATACCTTTAAGTACACCAAATGAATATATAATTTATGTCAAACCATGAAAACATGCAAGTGAGCAAGAATGTAATCCCTGGGCAAGCTGTGATACTCGTTTGTCTACAGATCCAGTGTGATATTTCAGGATGTATAAAGCAAATAATTATTGATTTTGTATTAGGAGGATTTTTGCATAACCAAGGTGGATCCTAAATGATAAACTTTAAGAATGTGTCTTGCAATATGCATAACATTGTTATAAATGTGTGTGTGTGTGTGTGTGTGTGTGATAGAATGACACACATCTGCACGCTCATATGTAGGGCATAAAGGCACAGACCTTGGGAATACATCCTTTGAATTTGCAGAGTTATATGATATATTATACAAATTTAAATTAAAAAAATCTTTTACCTGTACTTCTATGTAAGAGCACACTTGCACTACCTGTACAGCTGAAATGCTCTCCCTCTCACCTTTACATAACATGGGAACATGAGGTAATCCACTAATGAGTAATTACAGAATCCTGAGGTTATTTTCTGCTCTTAAAATTCTACTAATTTACCTGTTATTATATTACTTTAGTAGTCTAATAGTGGTGGGAACAGTCACTTTGATTAACTCCTGCACTAAGCGTTTCTTCCTTCTAAGTACCATCTGCATTTCTGGGAAGGGCATATCTTTGTAGCATTTTTTTTTAACTTTTAAATATGCTTAGCCTTGGTAATACAATTTAAATTTATCATTGCAATAAGTACTGAATAGCCAGCAATTTTCTAGGGATTAGCTTTATGTGGGAAACTTAAAGCCTTCTGTTACATCTTGAATTGCCACACCCCAAACCCCAGATAATCATTAATCCCTAGCAAACTAGCACCAAATTGGCATAATTTATTTCATAGAGACATTCAGATAAGCATATTTATGAAAAAGGAATAAAACATAAGCAAAATAGACATAAAAAGTACTAGATAATTAAAACATGCTTTGATAGCATTAGTTCAGCTCCAAAGCAGGCAAATCAAATGAGAGGATAACCGCTGAACAAAATATGTAGCCTGCACTTGTAATGAAAAGCACTTGGTAAACGGATGATTGTACTTCACTTCTAGCTTTATTTGTTCACGTTTTCCCACCTCAGCTGCAGTCTGTTATCCCGGTTAGACAGATAATTTATTCTGGCTGTACCATCAGAATTCCACGTTGAACTACTTCTGAATAATGTCTAGCCCCTCCCATATGGAAAAGAAGAATGAAAAAGAGTTATTTGATAACAGCGACAGAAAAACTAGAGCCATTTGTAAAGCACCAAGAAAGCAAGCAGAGTTCAAAACCTCAGCTAGTTACACTGTGTAAAATGTAAATGTAATATTATAGAAAAGTAAGCCGGCAATTGGTGTCATTTTAACAGACACTTATTCACTGTTACTTAGGCATTTATATGGTGCTAATGGGTGTTGTGGTGATTGCCCCAAACTGAGTTCTCGTGTTATTTTGTAAAGAAAAGAAAATGTGTTCTGCATGTCTGAAAAAAAAAAAAAAGAAAAGAAAAGCCAGTTTATACTCATACTAAAGACGAATGGAGTTATACACACACACACACACACACACACACACACACACACACACACACAATCACACAGAGTTCTTCTACTTTCATGCACACAAACATTTTGTTTTCATGCATGCACTCACTCCCTCACTCACTTACTCACTCGCACTTGTCTATTACTACAGTTAGGTGCTGTCCCTTTGAAATCCAATGACAGCAGATCCGTACCTTGTACAACCCACTTCAGCGACACACACACACACTTTGCTTCTTCGGTGCAAAATAACACAGTGGCGGGAACAGATGCAATAAAAAGCAAACTGCGAAGGGTGCTTTAGTGCATGTGCACACCAACATTATACTTACAGCTCATGGGTGCGAAAAGCAAACGGAGAAAAACCAAGGCCGCATAGAAGAGCTCTGAGGGCTGCATGCGGCCCACAGACTGGACACTACTGTTCTAATGCATTACATTCAACAGGTCAGTTACTTAAAGGCAGTTACAGACATGGGTGAGAGGGTTCATGGGAGTTGATTGGGAGGAAAGTCTGGGAGGTGGAAAAGCAAGGAGCCAATCCCAAAGCTTAGAGGTTAGTCCCTTATTTGAATATTCCTGAAAAACCCATAAGATTTTACCAGCTCAACAGCCTGTGGACTTATTCTTAGTTAAAAGGTTTTATTTTTTTTTTAACTTCTAAGAAACAAAACATGACAACATACTATGAGCTACAACTACAGAGCTATATTTAAGAAAATACTTCCATCTGAGCTTCATCAACTCCCTCTAATAGAGTGGTTTACACTTAAATTATTAAAAATTCCTGCTTTTACGAGGCTGTCACCAGACTTTATTAGTCTGTTTTGTAAAATGAGAGGCTGTGTTTGCATCTGTGGGGTTCATATTCCTTGGAGCCAAGTATGAAATCTTTCAGTCTTTTAGTTGCTTCTTGAGGAGGAAAAAGTTGTCTGCAGATTCGTGTTGGATGTTGTCTCTTGGTGATCTGTTTGTATCACTGTCATGCTTGGTGTGCTGGGTTATGTTTACCTAGGTAGGTGTCTTCAGAAGATTTTTAAGTCTTGAGTTGTCCATTTCCATATCACTGGTGTTCTCCTTAAAGTGATTCTCTCAAGTGGATAACTCCATGAGATGCCAAGGACAAACAGAAGACAGAGGTAATCCAGAGGGCTTGAGTAAAGTCTGGTATCTCCCTTGGAAAAGTCTACATTTAGTTGTGTTTTTTTCACAAATATTTGAATTCTAACAGTTAGGTCAGGAGTCCACTTCCCAGTCAAAGGCTGGGGAAGATTCCACTTGAACATAAACAGATGCCCGTAGAACCAGTGCACGGCCAAAAAAGACTTGGAAAAAACGAAAAAGCCAGCAAATATTGGCAGGTGCCACATCCAAAATAATATTTATTCACATAGGGAAAAAAATTTTCCTATGTGTGTAAAATTGTAGCAAACAATTTACAAAACTTTCAGACCGGTTTCGGCTCCTAAGAGCCTTCTTCAATGATACAAAAAAGACAAAAACTTGTGGATATCAGTATACATACATATATATGGTTCAGCTACACAAAAGAACCAATGAGAACAATCCATTTATAATTGGTCATTGAGACCAGGTGAAAACAATGCTCCCAATTTAATGATCCATTTTCTCTCCTTTAAACTAAGCAATTCATTCCAATGAATTTTGTCTTTGCATTTTCCTTTTATACAATCAATAATGACAAATTTAAAACATGCAGATGTGTGTTTCAAACTATGTTTGTAAAGTGCGTTACTAATACGTTTGTTTTTAACATCACTCAAGTGTTCACATATTCTAAGACGAAAAGACCTAGAGGTCTTTCCAACATAAAATGCAGAGCAGTTACAGGTCACCAGATAGATGACCCATTCAGTGCTGCAATTAGCCCAAAATTTGATGTCAAAGACTTGTGGAGTATTTTTACTGCTAAATTCACAAGTATGTGAAACCCTGATACAAAAAGAGCAATGCCCACAAGGTGAGCACCCAACAATGGGTTTGCCTAAGAGGGACAATTGGACGAAAGCAACAGAATCAGAACCCACTCTCTTATAGTGACTGAACTTAGAGCCAATAGTCTGTCCCCTTCTAAATGAAAAAGAACATCTTTCTGGGAGAATGGAGTTCAATTTTGGATCAGCTTTAAGCACATTCCAATGTCTGTATATAATGTTTTTAAAACCCTGTGTATTACGTCCATATGTGGTCACCAAACGCAAGGTCTGTGAATTAGGATTTTTATTATTCCTGTCTCTATAAGATAATAAGTCATCTCTGTTTAAGTTAGATGCCCATCTTTTGGTTTCATGCACAGAACCTGGACGATAACCCCTCCTAATAAATCTATGTACCAGATCATCCCGGGCTTCAACAAAGGACTGTTGACTAGAACAGATTCTTCTAGCTCTTATAAACTGAGACTTAGGTATGTTCTGGATGATATGTTGTGGGTGGAAGCTGGTGGCATGTAATAATGAATCAAATTCAGGGAATTTTCTAAACATCCTAGTTGATAAAGTATTGTCATCATTTCTAGTCACCTCAACATCAAGAAATGTAATCCTTGATGTGTGACAAGTCAACTTGAATTCTATTCCCCAAATATTGTTATTTAGATATTCAAGAAACTCCATAAGATACAATTCATCAGCTTTCCACACCAACCAACAATCATCCAGATACCGACGCCAGATGTCCATCTCGCACATATAGATATTATGATTTCTTCTATATATGCCATGAAAAGATCTGCATATATGGGTGCAAAAGATGCACCCATAGCAGTACCTTTAATTTGCCAATAACAATTCTTTTGAAAATAAAAAACATTACTGGACAAGACATGCTCGGTAAGACATACCAAGAATGTATTGAAACCTGGTCGATATAAACCTGATCTAGTCAACCAATAGTCCAATGCCTGTAAACCTGCCCAGTGTGGAATGTTGGTATAAAGAGAGGTAATGTCCAAAGTGCATAATAACCAATGTGATTCAAGTTGGGTGTTGTTAACAATATCCAAGAATTGGGTGGTATCTTGGATTCTAGCTCTAATAAATACCAATAGTGGTTTCAAATATTGGGTTAAGTATTCAGACAATGGTTCAGTGAGAGACCCATGTCCAGATACAATGGGCCGGCCTGGTGGATTTGTAACATTCTTATGAATCTTGGGTAACAAATATAAATATTGTTTCAATGGTGAAACAACCATTAATTGTTCTTTCGTAGATTGTGTAATGATGCCCTCATCCACCGCCTCAGTCAAGAATTGGTCAATATTGCCCTTAAAATGAGATGAGGGATCCAAAGGCATCTGTCTATAATATTCCTTGTCACCCAATTGCCTCAAAGCCTCATTGTCATACATAACCTTGTCTAATACCACCACTGCTCCACCCTTGTCAGCTTGAATGATAACCAAATCTTTATTGTTCGCAAGCTCTTCCAAACTATGTATCTCATCAGTAGACAAATTATTATAAGAGACAGGTAAATCCTTAAGATGACAATGTAAATCCTGTAGGACATTTTTTTGAAACACACCCACTAAATGTGCCATTGGTGGATTAAATGTTGATTTTTTAAACTTGAAATCCTGTGATGTATCACAAACATTATACTCAAAAAACATCTTCAAATTCAAAATTCGACAAAAATTTATCACATCCTGAGCCAAAGATTGTTCAGAAACAAAGAACCCAGGAACAAAATTAAGCCCCTTGTTTAACAATCTGAGTTGACCATTGGTTAATACCACAGAAGAGATGTTATGGACATTGGAATTAGAAATTACTGTTGTGTCATAATTTTCAACAATGTCTCCAAACTCTGTTTGGAAGTTTCTTTTCTTATGCTTCCACCCCCCTCGTCTGTATCTAAATTGTGAGGGTGTGGACAGTTATCCCTTTTGGCCCTAGGCACCCCATCACTGGAGTATTCTTCCAACTCACCTTCAGTGTTGGAAGACGTATCCTCACCAGAGGTGCCACTAGAAAAACTTGAATTTTTCTTTAAAATAGATTTTGGCCTTTTTCTCTTGGGAGTGGGTGATCTTTTGTCATGCTTATTATCATCTCTGGGTAACCTAAAAGAAACATTCTTAGATGTATCGAATGGTTTACCCCTCTCATAATCACCCACATCCCTGAGAAATTTCTTAAGTTTCATGTCCTTTAAGATAACTTCCATCTTAGACAAGTCAGTGGTGAGTTTTTTAACCTGTATAGCAAAAGAGTCACAAGTTTCAAATTTATTAGACTCTAAACAAACCGTTTCCAAGTCTTTGATACCTTTTTGCACCTTACGTTCATAAAAATTCGCTAAAGCATCCACAGATTTGGAGGAGGCTAATTGTTGAATATGACCCCAATCCTCACTAAGTTGGTCATCAATATTGGAGACCAAAGGCTGTATGTTGACCCTAAGACCCCGTGGAGTAATATGTTTCTCCTGATATGCTTTAAATAGACGCAAATGCCACACATTGGTCCTAACAATCTTCATATTCTTGCCCAACTTTGCAAAAAATACCTCACATTGTGTATCTAAATCAGATCCCACAGTCACAGAAGTGGATGACGATCCGTGTTTGTCCAAACCAAACACGGATAAATCATCCACATCAGAGGATAAACCCTGTATAATGGGTGAAAGTGCCATATTCTGAACCTGAAAACCAGACACAACCAAACCAAATAGAATATGTCAGCAAGTGTGAACAAATATGTCACTCAATAAAAAACCAGTGTTAGTTGTATGTTGATATATATGCTGACCCCAGATATATATATCTCATATATTATTCGGCCTGTACACAATTGATATAGCATGAATAAAACTTCTGCAAAGGATTAAATGGATCCAAAACAAGACCATTATACACAAGCTTACCCAAAACCAAAATATATAATATAGCTTGGTATGTGTATAAGTCTTTTGGATCAAAATTCCATATGTCCACCAATACAATAAACAGCCAAAATAAACTAACAACCCCGCTGGAGTTGTCGTGCTGCGTATTGGTCAATATTGGAAATCAATAAAGTGATATCCATACATTGAAGATGTCAGAACAATGTCCATATCTGTGTACCAGCCTGAAAACACCTGATATAATAAAAAATCAAGAAAAAAATATTTCTTGAAAAACAATATAAAGTGACAGTGTTAAAAAACAACACCAATATTCATAACACACTCGGACACATTACCAGATGGTATGGTTGTCTCCCAAAAAACATAAATCAAAATTATTGGTATATATCTCCAAAACCTCAATATGGTTAACTGATCCCAATGGTGAATAACACCAAATGGCATTGACCATATATACAGATATTCACCCAAAATAGATAAAAAATGTGACTGAGAACCAAAACCATAAACATCCGATGATATCTTGCATATAATCATCAAAAAAATTTTTGACATATAAACCTCAAAACCCCATTTGGGACCAAACTGTATGTACATCAACCTACATAATACTAACAATCAAAAAATGTAACCTCCAAAACCAAATAAGTCTCGAATAATAATTCACAATTAATCAAAAACATATGGAAAATTTTATCCAAAATGATACAAAAATAATATCCAGTATAAACGCAAAATGGCCCAAAATATGAGCAAAATAGCTATCCTAAATATCGAAATCATGCAAACTGCATATATCTAGATCCATATAAAAGTGAACACTAAAGAATGTAAACATAAGAAATAAACAAACAAGAATCAAACTAACCTCATGCATCTAATATGTCATAACCATATCATATAAACTAATACCACACTAAGTGATAGCTTAGTCAAACATGGTAAACAACCAACTCACTAAAAACACCTTCTGCAAATGCCAGTATGATTATCATAACCGGCCGACTGTAATAGCTGTTGTAAAGAGCTGGCCTGAAAAAATATATGCAAATAATCATGCAAACCACTTCAAGCGGCAAGGGGAAGCCCATGTTGGATAATTGGAGAAAACTACTCAAGTGAATCTGGTGCTGATACAGTTGTGCCCAAGTGAAAAAGAAAACTCAGAAAAGGGCATAAGTATGACATTCATTACATTAAATGCAAATAGTTTCTAGAGTAGAGTACTGTGAGTGAAATCTCATTATCAATATAGTGTTACAAGATCTAGCCCATGGACTTTGATATCTGGGAAAACTGGGGTATGAATGGCTAGGAATACAAAGGTTCTAGGGCTGTTACCCTACTAAACTCATATGATCCTATGTTACACCAGTTTCATTTCATTAGAAGAACAAGAATGAATATATTTATTTTTAGTAGGATGAGATTTTTGGTCCCTATGTCTACAGGCCCATTTCTGGAGTGCTTTCTTCTTTTTCTCTTTATTTCTACCTTTCAAGTTGGTGTGTCAATGAACATGGACGATTGATTGATTGATTGTAGTGGATTTCTAGGTATCAGGTAAACAGAGATTAGTAAATATTTATGCATTGGTAAAACCATCTATAATACACACAAAATGGGAAAAGATTAAATATTTTATAACGAGCTAAGTTTAATTCCATATCGGGTAGTACAACTGTCTACTCAAACCACATACTGACACAGGTAACTCACAGATAAGCACAGTTGGTCAAATTACTGATTTTAAAGAAATGTGAAAATGCTTACACGACTGTTTCTAATTTTAAGTCATGCCATTATTATGATTTCCACACAGATCTAGTCAGGAGAATATTCAAAAGCAGTGTTTAGAGAGTATAAGTAAAATGACTTTCATTAGGGTTTCACAAAATGACCAGCGGAAGTTATTTGCTTGTCTGTAGGTATGTAGCACAGTAATTGGCTTCTGTTACTCTTGACATTACATTCTGGCAAGGAAAATGGGTCTGAGCAGTTTTTCAAGTTATATAAAGGAGTTGTGAAATCCAGTAAAACAGTTGTTCAGAACATGTTATTTGACTTGAACAACCTCTAGTAACCCTGCTGTTGAGAAATACAATTGCAAAATAAGTAAATAATTATAAAAGACTTAACAGAAGTACTTACTAGGCTATTAGGTTTATAGGCATATACTAGGATATTGATCTGTGAGGATCTTAAGAAGCTTAGCTTTAGATTGCCATGGCAGTTTTTTGGCCCTTATGTTTTGTGTATGTGTAACCCAAAGATGGGCAGGAGGACAAGGATATGTTGGGACGTTTAGTTGTTGCTTCTGTCCCTGAAAGACATGGGTGCTAAACCAGGGGTGAATTTACAGTTTCCCATCCAGTCATCCAAGTTGCATTTAAACAGAGTAAGAGAAGTATTTAGCTTTGTGGACTGGACGATTTCTTAGATATGTTTTTCTCTGCAAAACATGTGTCACTCGTTCGTCTCTAATACAAATAATAAGAAGGCTTGCAGTTTCGTTCAGATGCTTTAATATATACAAACACATCAGGATGGATAGCAGCATCTTTAAATATTAACGAACTTACAGACAGAGCTTACATGCATACTTGTTCACATCTCAACAGCTAACTACAAAATGGCAGTCAGACTTGCACTTGCTCAGTATATATGCTCTAGTGCAAGCCCTTGGATAGCTTTTTAAAGGTATATACACACATTAATCTACATCCTCCCTCTTAAAAAGATTGCCCTTTATGCAAAACAATAGCAGAGATAAGCATGTATTGCTATGTACATCAAAAACAAAATACAATGTTCATGTCCAAGTTACTTCAACTCTACTGCAAGGTTTAGAGATTCGACCATATCTTGTAACATAACAGCTGGGGCTAAATTTAGCAACAGGGACAGTCTACGGTGCATAGCTCGTATCAGGAATGTCTCGATTCATCACAGGAACAGGAATGTCCTCTGGAACTTCCTCTGGAATTGGAACACTGGACAACTCACTCTGAGATAGTCTTTCTCACAGGCTATTTACTGTAGTATAGGCTCAGATACCAGTAGTAAATGCCTCCAATTCCACCTAAAGATTCCTTCTGTTTTCACAATGTACTGTCTTGGCTCTGAACAAATATTCTTCACGACACCAATCTGATCAAAACTTTTGGACGTTTGCATCCTTACCACTTCTTCATCTCGTAATGGATTGACTGGTAGTAAGTAGTAGGACTTCTGGGGATAGGCATTTCTGCAACAGATTTTTCCTCACTAATCTGCTGTTTTTGACACAAGGAATCAACAATTGACTACTGATTGGTAATATGGTTCTGGTTTGTCTCAACAGAAGTCTGAGCAGATGAACCAAGATGTTTATCATGAGGAATATTTCTGAGATGCAAGAGATTCAGGAAAACATCAGTGGTACCTCGTTTTGACTTCTCAAGTAACTGTTTTGCACTTTGCACTGCATGTTCTGCCAAACCATTTGACTATGGGTAATCTGGACTACTTGTGACATGAGTACAGTCACATTCTTCTGCAAATCTCTTGAACTTTTGGCTTGTAAACTGCATGCCATTGTCTGAAATAATTTTGTGCAGACTTCTATGAACAGCAAAATGATGATTCATCTTAGTTATGACAGTACTAGATGCCAGGTTAGGAAGGAGGTCAGTTTCGAACCAATTGGAGTAAGAGTCTACTAACACCAAATAATGTTGACCATTCCACTCGAAGATATCAATGGCTACTGTCGACCAAGGTAGTTCCGGAATCTGGTTCAGCTGAAGTGGTTCTTTCTGTTGATGAGGCTTTGTATTATTACATATTGAACAAGAAGAAAGTGCCCTCTCAATGTCTTGTGATATAGAAGGCCAAAATATTATCTGTCTTGCCCTTCTGTTGGTAGATTCAGTTCCTGGGTGACCACGATGCAGAATAGTAATGTACATTGGTTGCAAGGACTTTGGAACAATTACTTCTGGACCTTTCATTATGATACCTTTGCCAGACAAAATCTCATCTCTGTATGGAAAATAAGGTTGCAGTTCTTGAGTTAAACTAGATTGCTTTGATGGCCATTCTTTATAGATAAAGGTGTTGAGTCTCTGTAAAACTGGATCTGTGGCTGTGTGATCTCTCAATTCGTCAAGACGTGGAAGAAAAATTCTGCACTTCCATAACTTCAAAATCATCAATCAGATGAGATCCTTGATTGTCATTCTGTTCAGTGGTATTTCTGGGTGATCTGGATAATGTATCAGCAAGATAAAGAAGTTTGCTTTTCTTGTAGACAGGATTGAAATTGTACTTTTGCAATCTTAGCATCATACGTTGCAGTCTGGCTGGAGCTGATTGCATTGCTTTTCTCAAGATAGTGACTATTGGTTGGTGGTCTGTTTCAATTTGGATAGGTATACCATAAACATAATCATGGAACTTCGAACATGCAAACACAATTGCCAACAGCTCTTTCTCAGTCTGGGCATACTGCTGTTCAGTTTAAGTAAGAGTTCTTGATGCGTAGGCAACAAGTGATCCTCTTGTAGAATGACTGTACCATGACTAAATTTCGAAGCATCACAGGAAAGTGTTGCTGGCTTGTGAATATCAAAGCATTGGCGGTCTAGCAATTCTCTGTTTCAGGACAGCAGATGCTCTTTGGTGTTGCTCTAACCAGGACCAGGATACATCTTTATGTGTCAGCTCTCTGAGTGGTGCTGAAAATTGGCTCAAGTCTAGAATGAACTTGCCTAGATAGTTGACCATGCCAAGAAAATGTTGCAGAGCTTGAACATTGTCTAGAGTTGGCATGTCAAGAATGGCTGATTCCTTTGAAGGGTCTGGTCATAAGCCTGTACTTGTAAATAAATGACCATGATAAGGAACTTCTTGTAGCCTGAACTTGTATTTGTATGTGTTTAGTTTAAGATTCACTTGATGTGCCCTTTCTAGAACTTTTCTAAGGTTTCTGTCATGCTTGGCTTTATCACAACTTTGTACTAGTATGTCATCTACTGTGATAGCACAAGGATACCCAGAAAAAATGTTCTCCATTGCCCATTGAAAGACTTGCAGAATTTATCCCAAATGGCATTCTCAGAAATATCTAACTACCAAATGGAGTGTGGAAAGTAGTGGACATTGATGATTTTTGTCAAGCTGAATTTGTCAAAATGGACTGTTTTTGCATCTAAGACAGAAAAAAATAGTGGCATTTGGCATCAAGGCAGTGACTTCTTCGACTGTGTGCATTGGATGATGAGATATTTTTAGCACTTTGTTTAAATCTCATGGATCAATACATATTCTGATATCATCTGAGCTTTTCTTGTGAGCTACTACCATGGAAGGTGCACATTCTGTTGGAGTTGCCACAAGACAGATTATACCTTGTCGCACCATTTTGTCTAACTCAGCTTTGACCCTGTCCTGCATGGCTATTGGAAGTTTACGTGCTGGCCTAATAAGTGGACTGGCCTCTGGGTCTAACTTCATGGAGTACACAGCTGGAAGCTTGCCAAGTTTGTCCTGGAAAAAATCAACATAGGTAGAAAAAAATGTGCTGGACAAAATTAGAGTAGTGGTCTTAAAGGCTAACATTGTGGACTTCCTTGTTAAATGAAAGCAGTCCCATTTTCAAAGTGTCTCTGAGCCCTAATAATGACTGGGCGTGCCTCTTGACCACATAAAATAACAAATCATAGCTCCTTCCAGTAGAGTAACATGAAAGCACTACTGAGCCTTCAGTTTGAATTTCTTCACCTCCATAGGCAACAAGTTTCGCACACTTTGCCACATCAAGCCTTTCACCTTTACATACTCTGGCAAATGTTTCTGCAGACATAACACTGCACTTGGAACCTGTGTCAACTTTGAGCTCTATGGGTTTGCCATTTATCTGAACAGCACAAAATACTTCATTCTTGGCCCTTAA
Organism: Protopterus annectens; assembly: GCF_019279795.1. Lineage (NCBI taxonomy): Eukaryota > Metazoa > Chordata > Ceratodontiformes > Protopteridae > Protopterus > Protopterus annectens. The sequence goes on from NC_056748.1 coordinate 870,261,720, forward strand.
ATCTGCTTCATTGACCATTTCATCAAGCACTGACACACCATCAACATAAAGAGTAGAGCTGCCAGTCTAGCTGATGAACTCGTTTCTTAAAATGTTCCCTTTTAATAAAAGAATGTGGGCCTTTAGATTAACAAAATCTTTTGAAATGATTCCATTTATTACATTTGTGGCATTGTTGACCACAAGCTAAACACTTTTCACTTTTAGATTCATAACTACCACCACAATTATGACAATTGGCAATGAACTGTTATGCTTCAGTGAGACTGAGTGGAGCCTAGAATGTGCTAGAAAGTTCTGGGGTTTGCCAGTAGGTGATGCAGGGGTTAGAACTGCCATGTGCTTGGGCCTGTTCTTTTAATAATGTGCTGCATACTGTCAACATGAGCTTTACAACTGTGCCTTCTAGAATTGCTCTCATTCATAAGCATGTGTGCGTGTGCTTTTCTGTAAGCTTTTATATCTGACAAATCTCAATGGCCTTAGTCAAAGTTAAATCACAAAGCAAAATCTTTCTCACAGTATTATCTTTTATGTCACATGCAATTCTGTCTTTCATCAACTCATCCCTTAAGTCACCAGATCTGCACATTTTAGCTTTATTTCTCAGGTCAGTTATATATGCTGCAAACGTTTTACTAGGCTTTTGATCCCTTGTGTAAAAAGTGCATTTCCATTGTAACATTTGTCTGGGGGGGTTACACATTTTTCAGAATTTATATTTTAAGTACTCTGGGTCTCCCGTGACTCATCCTGTACAACAATATGACGGTTTCCCCCCTCTCCAACATAAATAGCAGGTGCATACACAAATGAGCACTCCCTTTCTATGGCTTCTGACCCAGCTAAATTAACCAGAAAAAATGTCTTTGTACTGTCATCTTTATCAGAAAATGCAGCCCGTATGAAAATGTTGTACTCTTGCTCAAACACTCTTCAGTTTTCAGCAATATTACTGTCAAAACAGAAGAGCACCGAGCTTTCAAAATCCATCTGCTATGACTGAAATTATGGCCCCTGTAATTAGGTATGAAAAAAACAGTTCTGTGAGCTTGTCATAACATCCAAATGTAACATAAACTCTTTGAAATACTTTACTTTGTGAAATATTTTCTGTAATGGCTGTATTTAGTGAAATAGCTTTATTGTAACACTGCATAAACATGTGAACAGTTTATACACTTCTGAAAACATGGCTATCTTTGCTTAATATGAAAAATGCATATGCTTTGGGAAAATTTGGTCATTTCCCTTTATTTTATTAATTTTATGCAATTTGGACTTTATTTCAAACATTGTCCATAGTAATTTGAATATTTTACATCAATATTATTATTATTATTTATTTTATTTTACATTTGTTAACCAAGAAAGTCTGACTTGGAATGAGCCAGTTTTCAGTGGAGACCTGGGGAGAAATGCTCCAGACACATGTATTTGTAACATGGGAGGAAACCGGCGCACCAAGAGGAAACCCACATGAACGCAGAGAGGACATGTAGATTTGACACAGAAGGCACCCCAACTGAGAATCGAACCAGAGAAACTCTTGCTGTGAGGCAATAATGCTACCGCTGCACCACTATGCCATCCAGTCCAATAACGTACTTATTGGTTTATGCTAATATCATTTAGAACGTTCTGTATGCCCCTTTTCATATTTTACAAATAAATAGAGCTGAGCAAGATTTAATATTTAAATTTATTTCTGACCTGTTTTGTGAAGTTTTATACCTTTTAGGATGATCCATTCGTCTGCATTCCTCCAGGATCTGGATAAGTGCTTTAAATCATTTGCGCCAAGCTGTTTCAATCTTCATGTCCCTTTGGTATGCCGGTTTTGACCTCAAGCCCTTTTAGCTATGCCGATTCTAACTTTATGTCCTTTAGACATGCCACTTCTGTTACCATGTTGCTCATTTGTCTCTAATACAAATAATAAGAAGGCTTGGGGTTTTGTTCAGATGCTTTTATGTACAAACACATCAGGATGGATAGCGACATCTTTAAATATGAACGAACTAACAGACAGAGCTTACATACATACTTGTTCACATCTCAACAGCTAACTACAAAATGGCAGTCAGAATTGCATGTGCTCAGTATTTATACTCCAGTGCAAGCCCTTGGATAGCTTCTTAAAGGTATATACACTCATTAATTTACAATATGTATCCCTCCAACATGTCCTGTTTATGTTGCAAAGGAGATTGAGATTTCATGAGAGGGTGCTCATGGTACCACTGGACTTCTGAATGTTAAGACTCTACATGTAAGGTAGGGGTAACTTAGCAGCTTGTACAATATCAAGAGGTATAAGGTTCTGAGATGGTCTACATAGTTTTTGTGATTTACAGCCTTGATTTATTTTAACGCGAAAACATTGAGGTCTTTTCAGTTGTGACAAATGTTTGAGCAGATACATAGCAAAAGGGACATTATACTCAAAGATCAGCCTAAAAAGAGCTGAGTACAGTGGAATGATTACATCCTTTGACCTAGATGCCATACCTTTAATTATAAGTCTTTCAAAGGAAAAGGACTTCCTTACAGTAGTAGATACATGGTGATCAAAGGACAGTAACGTAGGTTCCTACATCCCTGATTTCAGGATCAGTTTTCAAGGGATGTCATGCTTGCCAAAGGATGCTGTTAGACATTTCTTGGTGTTTAGTTTTAGTCCATGGTTTTGAAACCATCTCTTTGTTTGGAAATGGTCTTTGTAAAGGATCTTGATGCTCTCTGGAGTGTTAATGATGGCACCATATTTACAGTCACCTGCAGTCCTGGTCAGCCATAAACCCTTAACATTTACTTTGACCCCCAAGAAGTAAATGCCGAAGAGGAGTGGCCCAAGGACAAAACCCTGGGGTACACTACTAGTGACAAGTCTTTTAAAGGATGTAAACCCATCTGTCCTGTTTTCCTAGGTGTTACTTGTGAGCCAATTAACCAATGGGTTACAGAGTAATTTACATTTAGCTGGACAAGTCTGTCTATGATACCCAAATGTGGCATGGTGTCAAACTCCTTTGTGAGGTCTAGATACCCAGTGTATGCTGACTTTTCCCTCATCGATTGCTTCAGTAACCTCCTGAAAGAAGTCAATCAGGTTAAGTAGGCAAGAACTGCCCTTGATGAATCTGAACTGACATGGATTAAGAGTTTTTACATTACCTATGTCCTTATTAATTAATTCTATAATGATCCTTTCTCTGGTCAGGCTTATTCATCTATAATTACCCGGGTACAGTGACACCCCAACTTTTGCATTTGGATAGCTGTTTGCTGTCCTTCATTCATCTGGCACAATGCCTGTTTGAAGGCTAATACTGGGTAGCCTCTGTAGAGGGTTTGTTTTAGGCTGGCCAGTAAGCAGCCTACTATGTTATTGGGTCCCACAGAAGTAATGTTCTTGGTCTTGGATAGTGTCTTGAGGACCTGTTATTGGGAGATTTGAGTGGGGTTGCAGATACAGGTATGTGCTGTGGAATATAGGAGGTGGGGGGGAGTCTGAGCTAAACTTGTCTTCTAGTAGATTAACTATATCTTATGGATCAGAGTTTCTGATGTAATTTACTGTTAACTTTGAGCATCAATGGAAATAGTTTTTGAGGCTTCTAACATATTAAAGGAGGCTTTGTGGTTGTCCTTCACCCAGATGACTATTTTTACGTCTTATCTGGCTTTAGTTGATTTGACCATGGTCTGGAGTTCCATGTTAAGTTTAGCAATGCTGTTTTTGGCATCATGAGAGTTAAACTTATTTTTATGTGCAGTGAATTAGTTTATTATAGAGCCTACTTACAGTTGGGTTGCACCACAGGGGTTTATCTTTAAATGTGGCATTATATTTATTTCAAAGGGGGTAACTCCATCTATGCAGCTGTTTACATGTGTATAGAATTTTGTTGTAAAAGATATTGAATAAGCAGCGAGGTCAGACCCTTTAGGATCCTTAGAAGCTTAGCCATGCATTCCCATGAAATTTGCCTTTGCAATTTAGATACAAATAGCCCAAAGTTTGTTTCTTTTGGTATTATTCCATATAGTTATACCTTATGACATTACTACCTGGGGTAGACGTGAAGTTGTAAGAAGGAAAATAAGCTGCAATTCATATTAAACTTCTGTAAACTGTGCTTTCACGTCAGAAATGGAGAAATATGTTTTGTCTGCATAGAAAGCCCCATAAGTCTCTAATAGATACGAGTTTAGCTAATCAAATAAGAGCCCAAGTAAACTACTTTTAAGTTTGTATCCTAAAATAAAATGCAGCACTTTTGTCTTAAAACATTATATTAGGACTAGGTTTGCCTCTTTTTGTTTTTAAGACAAGCAGCTTTTATTTTCACTAATCTTGACTTAACTGTGAAAAAAAAAGTAAAAATAATAACTGCAGTAAAATAAAACATAAAAATGAATGATGTTATCTTATTATTCTTCACCCTAAGATATGTCAAGTCACTATAGTGGCAGCATTTGTAGGTGGCTCAGTTCCCCAGATCACATTTCATGAATTATAACAATATAATTTTTATTCTCCTGCTTCTGGAGTGCACATTAAGTCAAGAACAATCTATTGTGATTTATTGGTAGCATTTAAGCTTCTCTCACATTGAAGTCAAAGTAAACTTTATTGTCATTTAGAACTACACATGTGTAGCCTAAACGAAATTTCGTGCATCAGCTCAATTCTTGAGATTACAAAGGAAAGTGGGACAACACATACAAGCAGAGGAGTAAACATAACTAACGAATACAATACTACCCCCAATACACTCAAGAAAGAATGTAGACATTTACCAACACTCATAAATGAAAAGAATACCCTCCCCTGAGTTAAATTAACTACCCTATTTAAAATAATACAAAATGCACTACTTATTTGTCTAATATTGCACTTGAGTGAGTTAAATAATACTGACTATGGATATAATAAATAAATATTGCACTTACTTGGAATATATGTAAGTTTATGTTACACAAATAAATAATAAATTGACTTATGTGTCCAAACCCCTGGGACTAGTGCCAATTCAGAAGTCCAATCACTGTAGGGTAGAAACTGTTACTGAATCTTGTAGTCCTGCAGCGGATGTTGCAATATCTCATGCCAGATGTTTAAACATTCCATGTGCAGGATGCGTGTTCTGTATTATTCTGGTGGCCTTTCGGATGCTTCTTGCAGAATAAAGATCTTGCATTTATGGAAGACTGGAACCTGTTACCTTCTCTACACCCCTCAGCACTCTTTGTAGCACCTTCCTTTCAGTAACTGTGCAACTTCCAAACCACAATATGAAGTTGCAGGTGAGGATGCTCTCTATTGTACATGTATAGAAGGTGGAGATAATATGAGGAGGAAGCATAGCTTTTTTCAGCCTTCTTAAAAAGTGGAGGCATTGGTGCACTTTCTTGACCATGACTGATGTTTCCTGACCACAAGAGATCCTCTGATATGTGTACACCCAGGAATTTCGTACTCTTAACCCTCTCCACACTCTCACCATTGATCCTGAGCACTGGGTGGTTTGTTCTTCTTTTCCTGAAGTCGATGATAATCTCTTTGGTCTTGCTTACATTCAGGTCAAGGTTGCTACCCTCGCACCAACTGATCAGAGATGCCACCTCCTCTCTGTACATGCTTTCATCCTCCTGTGTAATGAGCCCCATGACTGTGGTGTTATCAGCAAACTTTATATGGTTGGACTTGTGCTTAGCATAGCAGTCGTGGGTCAGGATGGTGAATAACATTGGGCTTGAGAACACAACCCTGTGGAACCACAGTGTTAATCTTGATGCACTTTGTGTTCTTACCTGAACACACCCTCTGTGGTCTCTCAATCAGGAAGTCCAGAATCCAGTTAGAGATGTTTATTGGTACCTAAATGTGCTAGTTCTTCTATCAGCTGCATTGGTACCACTGTATTACATGCAGAGCTGAAGTCGAACAACATCCTCATATAGTTGTCTTTGCCCTCTAAATGCTCAGGGGAGATGTGTTGTGCTACTGATATGGCATCAGCTCTGTATGCAAACTGCAAAGGGTCAAAATCAGGAGGTAGGCATGACAAAAGATGCTTTTTGATCAGCTGCTCAAAACATTTCATAACAGTGAATACCAGAGCAACTGGCCTGTAGTTGTTAGGGCTGGAGGGAGTGGTTTTCTTAGGTAGTGGGATTATGTTAGTTTCCTTGAAGCATGAGGGTACATTTGCCATGGCAAGAGAGGTATTAAATATTTCCTTGAGCACTTTGCATAGTTGATCAGCACAGCCTTTTAACACCTTGCCAAGTATGTTGTCTGGCCCAGCAGTCTTCCTGTGATTTACTCTAAATAGTTCCCTTTTTAATTCCTCTTTGCTGAGGCTGAGGACTGCATCCTTCTCATCAGTGGGTAGTTTTAGTGCCAACCTGTTTCTTTCCTCAAATCTACCAAAGAAGATGCTCAACTGTCCAGGAATTCGATGCTGTCATACTATGCTGATCTGATCACTTGAGTGGATATTCATTAAAATGCATATCTGTGTAATAGATAAGTTGAAGTGCAGAATTAATTGAGGGTCTACAAACACATCATGACAAAATATTTGCAATGAATGACAATACTGATATTTTAAGAGGCATGAGTGTTATTGATGATTCCCTGCTGAAAGGAGTGCTTAATCATTATGAAAAGGTTTAAGGATTTGTGGTAACCTGTTGGCTGACAGGTTCTGTAAAAGCTTTACTCCTCTGTCCCCACCACACGTACCCCATGACATCCCTACCACCTCTCCCCTACCTTGTATCTCTAAAGAACAGGTCGTCAACACCCTCTCTAAGGCCAAAAACACATCATCTATGGGACCTGATAACATCCCAGGCTGCGTCCTATATGGGCTCCAACTAGAATTATCAACACCATTGGATACTCTGTTCAGTCATAGTCTAGGCATCACCTTCATCCCAGGTGAATGGAAAATGGCCACTGTTATTCCCTTCCACAAAGGTAGTGCTTCCACTGACCCCTGGAACTATAGACCTTTTAGCTTGACTAGCCTTATCTGCAAGGCCATGGAGTGAATCATCATGACCCTTATTGACAAAGATATGGGTAATCTCCAAACAAATGACCCTACTCAGTTTGGATTTGTCAAAGGGAGATCATGTCTGTTAATCCTGGTGGACTTACACAAGACAAGTCACCAAGGCCCTGGATGAGGGGGAATCTGTGCATACAGCTTACCTAGACTTAGCCAAGGCTTTTGACACTATCCCCCACTCAGGCATCATTGACAAACTCGCTCAGCTAGGTATCGACCCTTAAATCATTAGATGAGTTGCTAAGTAGCTCACTGATAGAACCCATATAGTCAAAATAGGGGAATCCACCTCCAGCAGCAGACCTGTAACCAGTGGTGTTCCCCAAGGATCAGTCCTGGGACCTGTACTGTTGGGAATCTATTTATCCGAACTACAAGCAAAAACTAAAGGTCTGTGGCTGACAAAGTGTGCTGATGACTACAAACTGGGAGCAGTCCTAGAATCTCCAAATGATGTCAACATCCTAAAAGATGGTCTTACACAAACAATCAATAGCAATATCCTAAATACGCACTCAGTGGTGAGACCTGGGCACACAGGTTGATAGCAACCTTACCTTTGATCACCATGTCTTCACATTGGTAAGAAGGACATTCTATATTGCTCATCTCATAAGTAAGGCCATTGCCTCCAGAAGAAAAAAAGTTATAACCTCCCTGTACTCTCTCTCATCGGGCCAATAATTGAGTATAATGCACCTTCTGGTATCTACCTTTCCAAGCACCTGCAGTAATTGTAGAGACCATAAAGGTTCCTCATAAGGAAAATTGAAGGTTTTCAGTATCTGTCCTATGTGGATCATCTGAAATCACTATCACTTTATTCTGTTTCATACATACTACTCAGAGGTGATCTCTGTCATGCATATAAGGCAATTTCTGACCCTGCTTTATTGGAAATGTTGCTTATCCGCAAGTCAAATGGTACACAGGTTACTCGATCTAAAGACCTTAACCTGGTATGTAACATTAATAGAACCTGCTGGAGGGACAGATTTGTCTCACAGAAGTTACCACACTTTTGGAACAGACTCCCACTCCATGTCAAACAGAGCACCTCATTGACCTTCTTCAAATGCAGTCTGGATGATTGGATGGGTAACTGTAAACTCACCCTAGGGGTACAATGTGTATCTCTCTTGGTCAGGGACAATAGGTGCTGATCATGGAACTAATGGTAGAACTTGGCTATGCTTGTAAGGGCCCTAGGGCCATTAGCCTAGTAACTTCCTATGATCTTGTGAGATACTATCACCATTATATCTGCTATGCTGTATATACTGTTAAATTAAAGATTGTTAGACCTATATATAGGACTTCTTGATGTTCATTGTAGCAGTGTACTACACTTCTGTAGTTTAGCCAGCAACCACAGATAAAACCAGTAATGTAAAGAAAACAAACACTGGCCGGTGAAACTGGATACAAAGTTTAATTAGCACTTTTGTCTGTTGTTACACTTGACTTCTTCAGATTATAACAGGAATTATTCATACATCACTTCCTTTTATAGCCAGACTAAGTCACATGTCATTAAAGCAAAATGCATCTAAAAATCACTGTTGGAAAAAAATAAAGAGGGGAATAAAAACTATAAGAAAGGTAAGATGTTAAAATGTGGACACTGTAACCAATGTGCCAATGTATTAGAAACAGAAAAAGTTCTATTCCAAGGTATGGTACAGTTCAACTAAATTTCAAGTTGAACTTTAACAGTACACACGTTGTATATGTCGCCCTATGTCAAGGCTGTGAATGTTTTTACGTAGGGAAAACTAAGAAGGCATTTAAAGTTCGTATTTGCCAACATATGTATAACATCAGGAAGGGTAATGAAAAGAATGTATTGTCTGTACATACTATATTAACCCACATTACAAGTTTAAATTTGTAGCTATTGATCAAGTAGTACCTGATAGTAGGGGGGACCGAAGAAATTGTTTCTAGAATTTAAAGAATTCATGTGGCAACTTAGAGTGGATGCCACTAAACTGCCCAGATTAAATTATGTATTTTCCCTCTCCAGTTATTTAAAATTAAAAACTGAACTTTATTTTAGGGGGAGGGCACAGATGTATATTCCTGTGGCAACACAGTAACATTTGCTTATTTTAATAATTTACATGATTTATTTTTGTGGAAATGTATTTTGGATTGCTCTTTATTTTAATTTTGAGATGGGGGCTGATGGGCTATATGCAATATGTAAATAAAGAAGTATGGTTTTAATGCATTTTATAAGGTGAAATTTAACTATGTATAATAACTAAAACAACAGTGATTTTTAGGTGCATTTTGCTTTAATGACATGTGACTTAGCCTGGCTATAAAAGGAAGTGATGTATGAATAATTCCTGTTTTAATCTGAAGAAGTCAAGTGAAACAACAGACGAAAGTGCTGATTAAACTTCTATAGTTTACCTAGTGTTCCTGTAAGTTGTTTGCTTTGTTTTTACTGTACATACTCTGACAACCCACCACTGGACCAGTAATCAAGGAGCCTCAATCCTCACCACTGGCAACAGTGGGGGACGTACAGTGGGAGGTTAACAGGTACATACAGTATTTCTAGATGCAGCTCTCTGCATTAAGTGCAGTTTCCCTTAAGAGCACACAGGGACCACAGTCAGTCCGGTGATGGTTTTTCACTCTACCTCCAGATCCCAGTAAGACTCCCCACTGGCACAGCTATAGAGTTGAGATCTCAGCTGAGTAACCAAGCCACGATCCCCAGCACCCTCTCTGTCCAACCAGTGCTTCATGTCCTTGCCCATGTAGCTGACACACACACTTGATGCACACACACACACACACACACACACACACCTGGGAAAGGTTGGCACAGGTATACTAGCTATACCTCCTTCTGCCCAGACTATAAGGTAGTTATTACTGCCACCAGTCACTCCTTATCAATTACCTTAAGGCCCTTAACAAAGGCTGTCCAATCTTACTGTGCAATATTAATATTAACACAAATGGTAGTTTGACCAAGAGCAAGGCTATTAGGAGTGGCCCACATAGTGTCACCAAATAAAATATGCAAGTACTCTCAAAACTTAAATATCTCTACAAAGATCAGTCCCAATGAAAGGTTTAAATATATTTGATAAAAGAACAAGATAATACTAAATATATATTCACAGTGACATCAGAGTTCAAAACCGCAGGAAATATTTAAAACAACATTGCAGGACAATCTCAAATAAATAAAGACAAACATTAAACTAAGCTTTACTATATTCCTGACTGCAACTAAGAGAATTACTATACTCTAGTAACTTACTAATAGAGCAAGGCAGATGTGGCGAATGGATCTTCTCGTTATCAGGTCCAAGACAGAATGCAGAATGCCCTGTCTCACTACGAGACTTCTTAAAATAATATCTCAAATATTACTTCTGGGATAGCTTGCAGAATTACATAATTTCTTGTCATCTGACTCCTAGTTCCCAGGCCAGAAAACCAATGATGAAGCTGGCAGCATTTAGCATCTACCTGTAAAAATATACAGACAAGGGGTACTCCTCAGATCTCTGGCAGATGCTAGGAGTCCTAAAACAATTGCATTCCTTCATGCTTTCAAAACTAGTAATCAGTTCACCATAAAGACAATACAGAAAGTTTCGTAGTACAGACATTGTGACACTTGCCTCATTGAAAACTGAAAGATACCATGTTTTATGGACTTGCCATAAAGTAATTTAATTTCAGTTATTTTTCTGAAGTTAACCTCCTGTATTCCAGTTTCTACTGTTAAAATGTATACATTGAAAAGTTGAACGAAACAACCGAAACTGCAGCTGATGTATGAAGAACCTTCTGTACAGCAGAGTACAATAATGAACATACAAAGCAGAAGGTATCACCACTGGAAAAACACACCTCTATTGTAGTAATCCAAAAGTCTCCTTTATTTAAATAAAGGAGACTTTTGGATTACTACAATAGAGGTGTGTTTTTTCCAGTGGTGATACCTTCTGCTTTGTTTCTTCATACATTGAAAAGTTAGAATAGTGCATGTCATTTCAATTCTCTTCCAGTAGGGCACACTGTGGTTACATTTCAAACAGCACTTTGCAAATACTTTTTCAACACACGGGTCTGTACAAGCAGTTTGATATATACTTGGCATACAGTTCTAATACAGTCGTAACACAAGCATCTTATATAAATCATTTCAATATTCACCAATTACATTTAATTATTTACAAAATTCCAGCTAGCTGGGCTGGCAGTATCTCTTTTCGTCACACTTACTATTGTGAAAATCCTCATAAAATTCATTTCAGGGTAGACTAAGTGTGTCAGGTATACTGCACTTGTGCCTGTCTCCATACTGGATTGGCATTAACAAAAAGCTAAACAAATAGCCAATGGTTAGTATAGAGTAGCTGCAGGACACTAGATTGCCATTGTTAGTTACGTAGAAACATAGATCTTAACAACAGATAACTACACCTCACAGCTACTCTGCATATTCTGGATAAGCAAGAAGTCATATTTGTCTGGCTGTTACCACAGAGGATTACGACTCTGAACTTTTAATGGTCTGCTTCCTGAAACCAAGGATACAAAGCTTGAGTCCTTCCACTGACATCTGCCTACAGTGTGCCTCTGAGAAGGTTACTTAAACCAGTCAGTGCTCCTGGTTCACCTGTATAAATGGTCTGTTGAGTCCAGTGGGCATATCAGATCAGCAAATTTATAATAAATATATATTTGTCAAATAGCTTACTTCTCTACCCCATTCTTGTAACAGTAATATTATGCTTGTTACATGCATTCACAAATTCACTTTGTTTCTAACCCAGGTACCTAAATTCAAGAATTTAAAAGACAGGCATAAGGCTATTCTTATGAGTTTAAAGGTGCTTGGTGTGACATCTGGACAGAGGAAGGAGGACAAGGAGACCTGGTGGTGGAATGAGGAAGTACAGGAGAGTATACAGAGAAAGAGGTTGACAAAGAAGAAGTGGAATTGTCAGAGAGATGAAGAAAGTAGTCAAGAGTATAAGGAGATGAGGTGCATGGCAAAGAGAGAGGTGGCAAAGGCTAAGGATAAGGTGTAAGAAGAGTTGTATGAAAGGTTGGACACTAAGGAGGGAGAAAAGGACTTGTGCCAATTGGCTAGACAGAGGGACCCAGCTAGTAAAGATGTGCAGCAGGTAAAGGTGATAAAGGATAATGAGGGAAACGTACTCACAAGCGAGGAGAGTGTGTTGAGTAGATGGAAAGAGTACTTTGAGGGGCTGATGAATGAAGAGAATGAGCGAGAGAGAAGGTTGGATGATGTGTGGATAATGAATCATGAAGTGCAGTGGATTAGCAAGGAGGAAGTAAGGATAGCTATGAAAAGGATGAAGAATGGAAAGGCTGTTGGTCCAGATGACATACCTGTGGAAGCATGGATGTGTTTAGGTGAAATGGCAGTGGAGTTTTTAATTAGATTGTTTAATGAAGTCTTGGAAAGTGAGAGGATGCCTGAGGAATGGAACAAAAAGTGTTTTGGTACCGATTTTTAAGAATAAGGGTGATGTGCAGAGCTGTAGTAACTACAGAGGGATTAAAATGATCAGTCACAGCATGAAGTTATGGGAAAGAGTAGAGGAAGCTAGGTTAAGAAGGGAGGTGATGATTAGTGATCAGCAGTATGGTTTCATGCCAGGAAAGAGCACTACAGATGCAATGTTTGCTCTGAGAGTGCTGATGGAGAAGTACAGAGAAGGTCAGAAGGAGTTGCATTGTGTCTTTATGGATTTAGAGAAAGCATATGACAGGGTGCCTAGAGAGGAGTTGTGGTATTGTATGAGGAAGTCAGGAGTGTCAGAGAAGTATGTAAGAGTGGTACAGGATATGTACGAGGGTAGTGTGACAGCGGTGAGGTCTGTGGTAGGAGTGATGGATGCATTTAAGGTGGAAGTGGGATTACATCAAGGATCAGCTCTGAGCCCTTTCTTATTTGCAATGGTGATGGACAGGTTGACAGACGAGATCAGACAGGAGTCCCCGTGGACTATGATGTTTGCAGATGACATTGTGATCTGTAGTGAGAGTAGGGAACAGGTGGAGGAGACCCTGGAGAGGTGGAGATATGCTCTAGAGAGAAGAGGAATTAAGGTCAGCAGGACTAAGACAGAAAACATGTGTGTGAATAAGAGGGAGGCTAGAGGAATGGTGAGGATGCAGGGAGTAGAGGTGGCAAAGGTGGATGAGTTTAAATACTTAGGATCAACAGTTCAGAGTAATGGTGAGTGTGGAAGAGAGGTGAAGAAGAGAGTACAGGCAGGATGGAGTGGGTGGAGAAGAGTATCAGGAGTGATTTGTGACAGACAAGTACCAGTAAGATTGAAAGGGAAGGTCTACAAGAGGGTAGTGAGACCAGCTATGTTATATGGGTTGGAGACAGTGGCATTGACAAAAAAGCAGGAGTCAGAGCTTGACGTGGCAGAGCTGAAGATGTTAAGATTTGCACTGGGTGTGACAAGGATGGACAAGATTAGGAATAAGTATATTAGAGGGTCAGCCCAGGTTGGAAGGTTTGGAGACAAAGCCAGAGAGGCAAGATTATCTTGGCTTGGACATGTGCTGAGGAGGGATACAGAGTATATTGGGAAAAAGATGCTAAGGATGAAGCTGCCAGATAAGAGGAAAAGAGGAAGGCCTAAGATAAGGTTTATGGATGTGGTGAGAGAGGACATGCAGGTGGTTGGTGCGACAGAGCAAGATGCAGAGGACAGGAAGAAATGGAAACAGTTGATCATCTGTGGCGACCCCTAACGGGAGCAGCCGGAAGAAGAAGAAGTGATATTCTTCAGAAATGCTTATGTACCTTTTTGTTAAATAACTTGGCATATTATGTGCTATGGGATATTAATGAGGTTCATATCCCTTGAAGTAGTCAGATCTGTGTAATGCAATTAAACTAGGTTCATAGGTAGGTACTAGGCTATTGGCCCTAGGGCCTATATAATCCTAGCCAAAAATGTACCCTGGCTTTTGCCACCCAAAAAATTATTTTCATGTGCCCCTGTCAAGCAGAGCCACAGAAGTGATCCCTGGGGTGAATTTCCTATTTCCCATCCAATCATCAAGATTTTTCTTGAAGAGTGCTAATGAGGAACTTTGCTTGACATAGATGGGTAGCTTGTTCCAGAGTATAGGAAGTCTCTGGGACAGGAATCTATCCCTCCAGCATGTCCTGTTTATTGTGGTGACAAGGTTTAGGTCCCTAGAGCATGTGGCTCAGAGGGATTGGAATTTCTTTAGGTGTAGCATATCCAACAGCTGTGGGTTTAACATAGCTTTATATGTTAGGCAGAGAGCTCTTCGGAGTAGGCGATATGCTACAGAGTAAAACTGGAGTTTTTTTAGATGGTCAGTGTAGGGCATCTGTTTGAGGCCAGTAATCCTCTTTGTGAGGTATTTCTGTGGCCTTTCCAGTTGTTGTAGATGTCTTGTGAGGTACATACCATTGTACTCTATAGTGGGTCTAATGGGTGATGAGTAGAGGGGAACAAAGACGTCTTTTTTTCTAGATGAGAAACCTTTTGTGATGAGGTGAGCCACGTAGAAGGATTTCTTGACCACTGTGGTGATGTGATTGTCAAAGGAGAGACTACTGTCCACCTGTGTCCCAAGGTCTCTTATCACATTTTTGGCATTAAGTAGACTACCAGCTATGTGGTAGTTCATGGGTACAGAGTTTTTACCAAAGGGGATGACAATACACTTTTTGGCATTGAGCTTCAGACCATGGCTTTGACACCAGGTATCTGTATCAGTGAGGCCCTTTTGTAGTATGTCCACATCATTAGGAGTTTCGATTATGGCTCCTAGTTTGCAGTCATGTGCAAACTTTGTTAGCCAAAGACATTCTGTGTTAGCCTGTACTTCAGAGAAGTAGATACCAAACAGGAGAGAACCCAGGACTGAACCCTGTGGTACTCCACTTGTCACTGGTCTGAAGTCGGATTTGGAGTATGCTACTTTCACAGTGTGGGTTCTGTCCATGAGCCAGTTGGCAACCCATCTTGTGACATTGGGATTTATACCTAGTTTAGTGAGCTTATCTATAATTCCAGAGTGGGGGGTGGTGTCAAAAGCCTTGGCTAGATCTAGATAAGCTGTGTGAACCACTTTACCCTCATCTATGGCTTTGATGACTGCTTCAAAGAAGTCAATCAGGTTTAGGAGACATGATCTGCCTTTTACAAATCTGAACTGGGTAGGTTCCAGAGTTTGGAGATTACCAATGTCTTTGTTTATGAGTTCCATGATGATACGTTCCATGGCCTTGCAGACCAGGCTCGTCAGGCTAATGGGGCGGTAGTTCCCGGGGTCTGTCATGGCTCCCCCTTTGTGGAGTGGGATAACCATCATGGTGCGCCATTCAGTGGGCACAAAGCCCAAGGTGAGGCTATGATTGAACATGGTACTTAGGTAGGGTGCCAGTTCATTCTGTAGTTCATGTAGAACACAGCCTGGGATATTGATAGGTCCCATGGATGCTGTGTTCTTGGCTTTGGAGAGTGTGTTTTTTACCTGTGCAGCCATGATTACAGGAACTTTGCATTCTTCCGGTATAGAGATGGGCCCTCTAGGGGGTGAGAGGGGGGGTAAAGTTAGCACTCAACCTATCTGCCAGAATGTTGGCAATATCAGTTTGTTCTGTATATTTAGTGCCATTGTGCTGTAACTCAGAGCAGATCTGAGTGTTGCCATGGAGATTCTTGACATAGCTATATAATGCTTTGTGGTTGTCTTTAGAGTCAGTGGCAATTTTGTTTTTGTAACTAGCTTTGGAGGATTTTATGAGGGATCTCAGCTTCTTACTGAGGTTGACCAGGGAGTTCCTCCAGTCACAGGATTTTACTCTTTTTTGCAACAGTTTCTTTCTTCTGTTGTAGAGTTTGTTTATGGCAGAGGACCACCAGATTGGCTTCCTTTTTTTGGAGGATAGCATCTTGGTTCTATTAGGGATAGCATGATCCATGCACTTGTGTAAGTCCTTATAGAGTACATTTGTGTAGGATTCAACAGTCGTACCTCTATTGTTCATCTGCATGGGTGTCATGAAGTTTGCCACTTCTGTCTTAAGAAGTGTGAAGATGGCTTTGGAGAAGTTTTTTATGGTGGTTTCCCTAATTGGGGGTGGGGCGGGATGTGGATGTCTAGGATGATTAGCTTGTGGTTGGATCTGACCAACGAGGAATTGACCTCTGGTGTGGAACACTGGTTGTCCATGTTGGTAATGACCAGGTCTAGGATATTGCTGCCCCTGGTGAGGGTGAGAATAAGTTGATCCAAGGTGTTGGAATTTATGAATTCCAGAAAACATTGAGCAAAAGAGTTGGTACATGAGTAGTTTTCCCAGTTAATGGTGGGGTAGTTGAAATCGCCCATTGTTAGGGTGTTGGGTTGTACCCTAATACTTTCCAGTGTATCAAGAAATGAGGAGTGGGAATCCTGGAGCATGGTGGGGCATCTGTAGCAAGCTACAATTTGGATTGCGGTCTTGCCCAGAGTTAGTTGCACTTGGATAATCTCGGATGCATTATGCTGGGCAACTAGCCTGGAGGTGTGGATATCCTTAATGAATATGGACACACCTCCACCTTTAGTGCTTCATTCCGGATTAGGTGGCCGAAAGGTGTGGTATGAATTATAGCCTGGTAATGCAGGGGTGCTCTCTGGAGCTTTGAACCAGGTCTCTGTCACTGCACAGATGTCGATGTTCTCCATTTTAAGGAGTGCCTCAAATGAGTGCATTTTGAGGTTTAGACTTCTAGCATTGAGTAGCATTACCCTCAGATTTTGCTTGCTTGTTCCTGTTAACGTGGTGAATTTGTCATTTGAACCTTGCCTATAAAAGGCACTATAGGGGTGGCAAGAGCCTTAGCCAGTATCCGGAATCCCAAGGGCAACAGGTGCAGGCCATCTCTGGCAAAGCATTGTGGTCTGTCGATCATGTCGTCCCAGGCAGACAAATACTGGATCCCCTTAGATTGACACCAGAAGTTTAGCCAATTGTTGAAGTCAATCATTTTGTCCTTGTACTGTGGTATCATTCTGGGTGATGGCAGGATGCTACTCAGGGCTAGGGTCATACCTGCCTGGGCTACAAGATCGGAGAGCTCCTCCATGTCTCTTTTCATGTAGTCCAGGGAGGTACATCTCAGGTCATTCACACAAACATGGGCAATGACAGTGTCATATTTGTACTTGTTGTGCAGTGACCTGAGTGTGTGCATTATGTGGTGGATCCTGGCACCTGCCAGGCAGCTGACAGTAACTTTCTCCTTGTTTAGCCTGGTGAGTAGAACATCAGTGTGCCTGACTATAGAGTCACCTATGACTAGAGTGTTGGGTACGTTGTTATGCCTTATGGGCTGTGGTTGAGTGGCACACTGAGTTTGTGGGCTATGTATCATTTGGGTTGTGTTGGGGGGTGGAGTTTGATGTGTTTCTGCTTTGGAGGTCCCTGATGCTTGGGCAGGTTTTTATTGAGAGCCTCCATGAATGTAGGTGCGTGTTTTGTGTTTCTATGTGTGTGTTTTGGTGGTGTAGGTTTTGAGGGACTATGTGATGAGTGTGGTGTGGTGCAAGTGTTTACCTTCTCCTCTTGACTGTCTAGTCCATTCATGGGTGAAGAGAGCTTTGCTTCTAGTTTGGCTATATAAGTGGATCTCTCACAGGTCGTAGTGTTGGGTGGTAGGAGGAGAGGGTTGTCTGTGTACAAGGCAATTGCTGCATTGCCCCAAGATGCCCAGATTCATCAGGTAGACAGGAGAAATCACCAGGAGCTGACCCTTAGACATGCCTGGATAGGTGCTTATTTATTAAGTACTAAAAACTGCTTTCCTCTAGACAAGTGAGGAAAGTCGAATGCTGTAGTAATTTGCAGCTTATTTAGTGCTTACAACGAGTTCTGAACAAGTGCTGAGCTCAAAGAAACAGATTTGAGTGCTGAAACTAGAAAACTGGCTAGTTCTAAGAAACAAAATTAAGCTAGAAGGCTTCCCTCCAACACAGAAAGGCTTGGGGGCTCAGAAGCCTACAAACAATCTAGACCACTTACAGGAAAGGCAGGAAACAAGGTAGAAATTATTATTGCTCTAAGAGGCAAATATATCTGAAATCTGTTGCAAAACTGCAAAGATATGTCCACACACTTGTGGTTTGCTTTACCTATAAGTCAAAAATAGAAAAAAATGGTTATTTTTATATCAGAGTAACAACTCATCATCAGATCAAACATATTAAAAGGATTTTCAATAATTGTGTAATTGTGTAATTGTATAGATCATGTTTTAATTAACCATTTGCACGGGTTAAAATTGTATATTCCATCAATGATAGGAATTTCATTAGCCAAACAATTATTTTCCATCTTTTAGAATTTAGTGCAAGAAACCTGGCGCTATCAGATCTGAATTGCCTTCTTTCTACCAAAGATTTATCTGTTTGTTTATAAAGCTTTTAACTGGGAGTTATACACCAGTATATGAGCACTGCTTTTTGTAGCCCAAATATGAATGGTTTGTGAACTCTTCACCCCAGCCTAGGGCTGTCACCTCTTCAGATGACCACAGTGGAACATTTTTTTTTAACAGATGTATGGCCATGGATGAAGTCATGGTCCTTCATGTTTAAATCCTTACATGTCCAGATGAGATGAAATGATTCATTTTTAGTGTAACTAGCCAATGTACTCATGGTACAAGGTTGCCTTTGCTGCAGGCTTGTGTGTTGGTAATAGTTTGGCCATGTGAGATGACAAGTATAAACTTTCAGTGTACCTCACTTTCATATTTGCAAGAAATAACTACCATAAGTTCTTAGGTATAAAGCAAATAAGTTTCAAGAAACATCATCTTATATTTTTTCAAACCACTATAAATAGCAAATTCTTTACTTTTCACAACTTCCAATTCTTGCTGTGAGCAGACAAAATAAAGGCACTTAAATTATACATTCACTTGCATACTGCTAGAAAAAACTTGAGTTTCCATTTGATAAAACTGCATTCTTTACTTTAAGACAAATCGTTTTACGCACAAAAATAGCTTCACTGTATCTGTTACTTTGAAGAAGAAATTAACGGCTTAATTTTCCCAGCATATAGATACCACATCTATCTGGGTCTATATTACAGCATCGAAAAGGATCTTAATCGCACAGCTTTAATATCGAAAAGACTGTGCATCAAGGTGTGTTTTGTGAGATTACGGTACAGTGAAGATCAGAAAATTTGCCCTTTCCTCAATGTAGTGCGATCTCGGAGTTGGTGTATATAATTAGTGTGGGGTGGGGTGGGGTGTGCAGCCCTTCAAGAGCAACTTTGAAGCACGGCATGATCGATTTTTAAGCCATTCGATTAACGTGCTTTTCAATGCCGTGATATAGACCCCATCGTTCATCTCTTCTGCAAGCAAATAGCTATAGCCAATCTAACACAACAGGTGTTTTCTATAGTTCTTTTAAGTTTTTCTTTTTAGCTTTTACTATAAGTGATACATTGAAGGCACAATGGATTGTTCTTTGTAAACAAAGAACCATCTTAAACTTCACAGAATTATTGACAAAAAGGAATGGAGCCTACATTTCATCAAAAATAAAAACACACTTTAAAAGCTAGCTTCAGCTAGTTTCATTTGGTGGTTAAAGAACCATCTAAGTCTGACTTCCCCGATTATAATAACTCCCTTACTGCTTTCATCTCATTATTATTATTTTTTTAATTTCTGACATCTTAAATGAAATCCGAATCCTTGCTTGTCATCCTGGCTTCTGAGTTGTTAGTACCAAAAGTGATAACTTCTAGAATGCTGATGTCTGCTCTTGTATTTTATCTCACATCAGAAATAGAAGTATTCATAAGGGTCTTTATCAGCCTTCTTGACAAGCATGACCTTTGCCTTACTTTCTAGCCAAGTTCATCTGCCTTCAGTTAACACCATGAAGGGTTTCTGTTATGCAGCAACACCCTTTGCTTTCTACTCATTCATTCTGTCAGTATATTATGCATTGCCATGATGTGTCATGCGTTATTTTTTTTCTATGTAGAGGATTACGAATGAGTCACCGATCATAACCTGCTTATTATGTGTTCGAGATAAGGCATTGTAATTCTTTGTAGTATATGGAGTTTTATAGGTTCATACTAGGCTATCTGCCTTATGGCATTTACAAGCCTAGCCAGAGTGTGTTTGGCTATTGCCACCCATTGAATTGAGTTTACTGTGCGCTTTTTTAGGTTAGTTTACTGTGCCTCTGTCTAGTAGTGACACAGAAGTAATCCCCGGGGTAAATCTATGCTCTCCCATCCACTCGTCAAGATTCCTCTTGAAGAGAAACAGTGAGGGGCTCTGCCTAACATGGACTGGGATTCTATTCCAGAGCAAAGGGAGCCTCTGGGTTATGAATCTGTTACTCCAGCATGTCCTATTTATTTCTGTGCTGAGGTTCAAGTCCCTCGAGCGCGTATCTCTAAGGGATTTGGATTTTCTAAGGTGGAGCATGTCCATTAAGTCCTGGTTTGACACGGCTTTATACGTCAGGCATAGATCGCCTCTAAGTAGGCGGTATGCTACTGAGTAGAGCTGGAGTTTCTTTAACCGAACAGCATATGGCATTTGTTTGAGTCCCTTTATCCTCTTTGTGGGCTACTTTTGGGGTCTTTCTAATTGCTGCAGGTGTTGGGTAAGGTACATCCCAAATAGGGCATTGTAGTCTATTATGGTCCTTATGAGGGATGAATAAAGGGGCACTATGACCTCCCTTGATCTAGATGTGAATCCTTTCTGGATAAGGTGGGCTATATAGAAGGTTTTTCTAACCACTTTGGCAATGTGGTTGTCAAAGGAGAGATTACTATCAACTTGGGTCCCCAGGTCCCTAATTACTTCTTCCGTACTTAATGGATTACCACCTATGTGGTAATTTGTGGGTACTTTGTTTTTGCCAAAGGGTATAACTATACACATTTTGGCGTTTAGATTTAGGCCATGGTTCTGGCACCAGTTATCCATCTCTGTAAGACCCTTTTGAAGGATACTTGTGTCAGCTGGAGAGTCAATTATGGCGCTCAATTTGCAGTTGTCTGCGAACTTGGTCAGCCACAGTCCTCCTGTGTTAGCCTGAACCTCAGAAAAATATATACCGAACAAGAGAGGTCCCAGGACTGAGCCTTGTGGGATGCCACTTGTAACTGGTTTTGAGTCTGACATGGCTCCAGCAATTCTGACCATGTGGGTTCTGTCCTTGAGCCAGTTTGCAACCCATCTTATGACATAGGGGTTTATATTTAAGCTGGAGAGCTTATCTATGATGCCCAAGTGGGGTATTGTGTCGAAGGCTTTTGCGAGGTCCAGGTAGGTTATGTGGACTACCTTCCCTTCATCGATGGCCTGTGTGACTGTTTCAAAGAAGTCGACCAGGTTCAAGAGACAAGATCTGCCCTTAACAAAGCTGAATTGGGTAGGATCCAGAGTTTGTAGGTCCCCAATGTCTTTGTTTATGAATTCCATGATGATCCTTTCCATAGCTTTGCAGACCAGGCTAGTCAGGCTTATGGGGCGATAGTTTCCAGGGTCTGTAGAGGCACCACCTTTGTGGAGTGGGACCACTGTCGCTGTACGCCATTCTTTGGGTACATAACCCGTGCTAAGGCTGAGATTGAACAGCAGCTTTACGTGAGGGTTTAGCTCTTCTTGGAGTTCATGTAGGATGCAACCCGGGACACCATCAGGTCCCATTGATGCTGTGTTTTTAGCTTTGGAGAGGGCGGCTTTCACCTGAGCATCTGAGATGTTAGGGAGGCTGCACTCTGCTGGGATAGTTATTTGCTCTTTTGGGGGGGAGAAATTTGCACTGAATCTGTCTGCCAGGATGTTGGCAATGTCTGTGGGTTCAGTGTATTTTTTGTCATTTTGGATCAACTCTGAGCATATCTGGGAGTTTCCACCCAGGTTCCTAACATAACTAAAGAAAGCCTTGTGATTTTCTTTAGAGTCCTGTGCAGTTTTTTTCTCGAGGCTGGCCTTGGTGGATTTTATGAGGGATCATAGTTTTTTGCTAGTACTCATCAGAGATGCCTTCCCTTTTAGGGATTTTGCTCAATCATGTAGTAGCTTCCTCCTTCTGTTGTACAGCTTATTTATGGCTGGGGTTGACCAGACTGGACCCCTGCCTTTGGACTATTGGGTATTGGTTTTGTTTGGGATAGCATTATCCATGCATTCCTGGAGGTGTCCATAGAATGCATTTACAAAGGATTCTGCAGTTTGGGCCGTAGTTTCCACTGGTCCGGGGGCCTTGAAGGATTCCACCTCTGTTTTGAGAAGTGTGAAGTTCGCTTTTGTGAAGTTTTTCACTGTGGTTTTCTGGGTTGGGGGTGGGGTCGGGATGTGGATATCCAGTGAGATTAATTTATGGTCAGATCTTACCAATGAGGGGTATACCTCTGGTATGGAGCACAGAGTCCCCATGTTGGTGATGACCAGGTCCAGTATGTTTTCCCCTCTTGTGGGAGTGGTGACTAGTTGTTCCATAGCATTTGAATTTATAAATTCTAGGAATCTTTGGGCTAGGATGTTGGGGCTTGAGTAGTGCTCCCAGTCTATGTTTGGGTAGTTGAAGTCACCGAATATAATGGTGTTTGGACAGATCTTCATATTCTCCAGTGATCTCAGGAAAGCCGAGTGAGATTCCTGTTTTTGAGAGGGTGGTCTGTAACATGCTACAAACTGAAAAGCAGTTTTGCCCACTGTTAGTTGCACATGGATGGTCTCCGATTCCTCATGCAATGCCACTAACCTGGAGGTGTGGGTATTACTGATGAATATGGATACTCCCCCTCCTTTTATGGTTTGGTCCGAGTTTTGGGGCCGAAAATCATGATATGAGGTATAACCTGGTAGTGTTGAGGTGCTCTCTGGAGCCTTGAACCAGGTTTCTGTCACTGCACAGATATCTATGCTCTCCATACTGAGGAGGGCTTCAAGTGAGTGCATCTTGAGGTTTAGTCTTCTGGCGTTGAGCAGCATTATCCTTAGTTTCTTATTTATTGTGTTGTCTGTGGAGGTGGGTTTGTCTTTTGAGCCTGGCCTAAAAGAGGCACTATGGGGGTGGCAAGAGCCTTTGCCAATATCCGAAAACCCAGGGGTGACAGGTGCAAGCCGTCCCTTGTGAAGCAACGTGGCTTGTCAAGCATGTCTTCCCAGGCTGACAGACACTGGATCCCCTTTGTATGACACCAAAATTTCAGCCAATTGTTAAAATTGATCATTTTGTCTTTATACTGTGGCATCATTCTGGGTGAGGGTAAGATGCTGCTCAAGGTCAGGGTCATACCAGCCTGAGCTACAAGATCAGAGAGCTACTCTATGTCTCTTTTCATGTAGTCCAGGGAGGTAAGTCTCAGGTCATTCACACCAGCATGGACAATGACTGAGTCATATTTGTACTTGCTTTGGAGTGACCTGAGTGCTTGTGTTATGTGGCGGATCCTAGCACCCGACAGGCAGCTCACTGTGATCTTCTCTTTGTTCAGCCTGGTGAGCGAGACATCAGTGTGTCTGACTATAGAGTCACATATTACAAGTGTAAAAAGTGTGTTATTTAGCCTTAAGGGCTGTGACTGTTTGACACACTGACTTTGTGAGCTATGTGTTGCATGTGTTTTGTTTTGGGGTAGCGTTTGCTTGGATGTCTGCTTTGGAGGTCTCTGCTGCTTATGCAGATTTTTATTTAGCGCCTCCGAGTATGTTATTTTGTGTTTATGTGTTTGGTTTGCTGGTGTGGTAGGACTATGTGAGACTAGATTTGTGGTCTGCGAGGTTACCTTCTCCTCCTGTCTGGTTGCACCAGTTCTGAGTTGAGAGAGCTCAGCCTCCAGTCTGACTATATGGTTGCATCTCTCACATATATTTGAACTTGTTGGAAGGAAGAGAGGGTTGTCTGTGTACATGAGGCAGTTGTAACATTACCTCAAGATTCCCAGATTCACCAGGTGGACTGGAGAGGAAGCCATTAACTGACCTTTGGACATGCTAGAATAGTATAGGGAACTTCTTTATCACTGAATCAAAAAGACCTATATGGGACAAGGTGCTAGAAGGGAGTATAGGGGGATGTAGTGCTTTTAGTTTACTGGTGCTAACTTGTAAAATTGCTTATATGAGCAAGTGCAGGGCATTAGATTGAGAATAGGGTGTTTTGTTTGTGAGATAGACAGTTCTAAGGGAAAAAGTGAAGAGTAGACTTTATGGAGCCGGGAATGGTTTGCACCCGATTAAGCGGCGCTGCCCGATGCTGCGCTATGCACACAATCATGCAAAGCCACGCCAAAGCGGGTTTTTATACAGGGGACTAAAAAGAGCTAGAAATTAGCCCAAAACGGCCAATAAAGTACCAGATTCTGTGCTGAGATCACTCCTCCAGGGACAGATAGGCTGCTCAAAGCTCCCCACTCCCACTGGTGAACAAAGAAGCTTCCTTCTATCCATGTAAGGAAATGGGCAACACAAGAACTATACTAAAGTCTGGAATACAGCAATGCATGTATTAAGGACTATTCTAGGTAGGGAAAGGCGGGAAACAAGGATTTTTTGTTTTTTTTTTGTTTTTTAAGAAGCAAACAGCAGAAAATTCACAGTAACAGGCTAGTGCACTTTAGTGAGCAGCCTCAACAGATAAAATGCAACAAAGGACAAACTTTAAAGTGCAATTTGAAAAAAAACAGTAAAACAAGCTTAAACATGTATAATAGCAGATATAACTCACTTTTCAGTGAGAAAGGACGTTCGCAAAGGTAGTAGCATTAAATTATACTTAAATCAGTTTAGCAGTCGCTCTTTTTCACCTCTCTGCTGCTAGTACCACTCTGCAGGACCACGAGGAGCTTTAGCTGAGTAGGAACAAGCAAAAAGAATGTGCCAAAGTGGGTTTTTATACAGGGGACTAGAAAAAGCTAGAAATTAGCCCAAAACGGCCAATAAACTACCAGATTCTGTGCTGAGATCACTCCTCCTGGGATAGATAGGCTGCTCAAAGCTCCCCACTCCCACTGATGAACAAAGAAGCTTCCTTCTATCCAAGTAAGGAAATGGGCAACACAGGAACTATACTAAAGTCCGGAATACAGCAATGCCTGTATTAAGGACTATTCTAGGTAGGGAAAGGTGGGAAACAAGGATATATATATATTTTTTTTTTTAAGAAGCAAACAGCAGAAAATTCACAGTAACAGGCTAGCACACTTGAGTGAGCAGCCTCAACAGATAAAATGCAACAAAAGACAAACTTTAAAGTGCAATTTGAAAAAAACAGTAAAACAAGCTTAAACAGGTAAAACAGCAGATATAACTCGCTTTTCGGCGAGAAAGGATGTTCGCAAAGGTAGTAGCAATAAGTTATACTTAAATCAGTTTAGCAGTCGCTCTTTTTGCCTCTCTGCTGCTACCACCACTCTGCAGTACCACGAGGAGCTTTAGCTGAGTAGGAACAAGCAAAAAACCACGCCAAAGTGGGTTTTATACAGGGGACAAAAAAGAGCTAGAAATTAGCCCAAAACGGACAATAAACTACGAGATTCTGTGCTGAGATCACTTTTCCAGGAACAGATAGGCTGCTCAAAGCTCCACACTCCCACTGGTGAACAAAGAAGCTTCCTTCTATCCAAGTAAGGAAATAGGCAACACAGGAACTATACTAAAGTCTGGAATACAGCAATGCCTGTATTAAGGACTATTCTAGGTAGGGAAAGGTGGGAAACAAGGATTTTTTTTTTTTTTTAAGAAGCAAACAGCAGAAAATTCACAGTAACAGGCTAGCGCATTTTAGAGAGCAGCCTCAACAGATAAAATGCAACAAAGGACAAACTTTAAAGTGCAATTTGAAAAAAAACAGTAAAACAAGCTTAAACAGGTAAAACAGCAGATATAACTTGCTTTTCAGCGAGAAAGGACGTTCGCAAAGGTAGTAACAATAAATTATACTTAAATCAGTTTAGCGTGGATTCAAAGATGGCCACCATTCTGTAGACACTGCATATCTACAGCTCTTCAGATACTCAGAATAAAATTTAACCCTGAGGATATACTACAAGCTTTTCTACACTAATTGTTGGCTAAAATTAATCTACTACAACTAAATATCGCTTGAGAGGTAAAGGAACCGGAGGAAATTAAACAAATTAACAGGATTGGATCTGATTGACTGACTGACTCTGAACAGAGTATTAAACAAAGGAACTGTCTGAGTAGCAACCTTGGATATTTACCATTCAGTTATACTAAAGATCTGCTTTGCTCCACAATGTCAAAAGAAGACAAAAGTATGGAAACAACAACAACAAAAACCAAATTATCAGAACTTCAGTCACCAGAAAAAGATTTAACAACAAAAATGGCAGAAGATTACAAAACAGCAGGAACTTTCAAAAACTGGAATGAAAAATAATCCGGATCAACTGGCTAATATGGAAGATATTAAAACTGCTTTGTTACCCATCCAAGAAGCTTTGAAAGAACTATCAAACCAGGTACATTCTTTTGGTGCCACATGCAGTCAAATTCTCGAAAGGATGGATAAATCAGAAGCCAGAATATCTGAAAATGAGGACAGAATAACATTGCTTGCAAAAAATACACTGGAAAAATTCCTGTACACAACAAATGAACTCAAGTAAATCAGCCCAAATAGGCTGAAAAATTACCAGGAATGAAAGATAAACCACAGTTCTGTTCTTTTATTGCTGACAAATACAACGGAGATGATACTTGGTTGAGCGCTTTCATCTAGATAACTAGATTTCCTCAGAACATAAAACACAGAATCACTAACCCTTAAATACTACAAAATTCCGCCCTTTTGTTTCAATTAATCAATTAAATGTTATACATCTCAATTAAAGTTTAAAGAAACAAAAAATAAGAAATATTCCTATAAAAATATCACATACTAGTGTTGTTTTGTTTAAAACTGTGTAGTTAAATACCATCAATGTTAAAATCATACTTTACAGTTAAAACTGAATACAATGTGTATTCATAACTTGATGTTATATTGATTGTTTGCATCAGGTTATTCATTTGTTTATCTCAAATATATTTTTAAAAAAACCTGTTGCTATACAATTCTACATTATAAGACATAGGGCCAGATTCAGGAAGGCTTACACGGAGTTCAAGAGTAGTGTAAGCCTCCGTGTAAGCCTCCTGATTCAGGAACAGCCCAAATCTCCGTGTAAGAGACAGCTAACACGTCTCTTACAGAAGCTACTACTAGAGTTAATTAGTGGAAACAATTAGAAGCAGGCAATTACACAGGCAGACTAGAAGCCCAACCCAGCACTTAAAACACAACAAAGAGCAGTGCAGGCTGTTTCTCACAAGAGATACTGCCAGAAACTAAGCTATCAGAATTGAAAACTGAAAAAAGCTGAACTCAGAGCAGAAATGCTAGGGGCTGCCATGGCTATTATAATCAGGCATAGGCGAATTGCTGAGGGTGGTGACAATGCAGACGCTGACAGACAACCCAGAGTGAGGAGAAGGAGAAGAGTATACAGGCCCAGGGTCACCTACCATGGGTTACATGAGCTGGAGATAGTAGAGTGCTACAGAGTGGACAGAGACATTCTGCAGCAGATTGTTGAGCTGTGCAGGCCACATCTCACACACAGAACCAACAGAGGGGAACCCATCCCAGTAGAAACCAAGGTATGTGTTGGCCTAAGAATACTAGCAACAGGTACCTTCCAGAGACCAACTGGTGATATGATGGGGATATCACAGGCATCAGCCTCCAGAGTACTGCACCAGTTCCTGGATGCCATGTCAGCACATGTCAGTGATCATATATATGTCCCTAATGACCGTGAGGTTGTGGCCAGCAATATGCGTCTCTTCCAGCAAATAGCGGGATACCCTGAGGTGCTGGGTGCAATAGACTGCACGCACATATGCATCAAAGCACCAGCCGGTGAGCGGGGTAGAGCCTACATTAACCGCAAGGGATACCCCTCCATCAACTGCCAGGTCGTGTGTGATGCCCAGGGCATAATAATGAATGTGTGTGCTGGCTGCCCTGGGAGCTACCACGATTCCCACATCTGGCATCTGACGCAGCTGTAGCAATCATTTGCCAATGGGGACTTCCCACACGGACACCTAGTGGGGGATGCAGGTTATGCACTTGAGCCGTGGCTGATGACACCCATCATTAATGCACACACACCTGAACAGGAACGCCATAATGAGGCACACGCACAAACATGTAATATCATAGAGCGTGTGTTTGGGCTGCTCAAGTCACGGTTCCGGTGTCTGGACACGTCTGGTGGAGCTTTGCAGTACACACCAACTACATGTACCCAAATGATCATGATATGTGCTATGCTACATAATATGATCCTGCAGAAACAGCTGCAGCAGGACCAGCACAGGGCTGGGCCAAACATCCCCCCACCATTGCCAAGGCCACCACAGGCAGGGGGTGACTCGGAGGAGGAACAATCTGACCTTGTCCCAGTAGGCAGAAGGAGGCGTGCCCAGTATGCCCTGGCCTTGGCAAAGAGGCAACGCATAGCACATACGCTTGGTCAGTAGGAACACTGGGACTGATACCGCTCTGACTCACTCATACAGTAACAGGGATGCCTAACATGACACAACCTGCTTCCAAACGTACAGGGAGTGTAGTATGTGTATCCGACAGAGGTGGCCCTGCAGCACCATCTGAGGCATGAATGCCATGTGTTAAGTAATGTAATATCATGTACAATATGCACACCTGAGGACACCAACTAACATCCATATCCACGCATATGACCCTGTGGAAACAGCTGCACGTCATACAGTGATGTACATGTGCAAAAACATGGAACAAGATACAAAATGAGGGTGACTAGCAATAAATAGCATGGATAACCACACACCCATGTTTGTACCACAACAAGAAGCAACATGGAATAGCCATGGTCAAAAACCAGTGGCTAAAACCGACTACTACTATATAGCTTGCTGCAGACCACTGTCCTAATAGCAGGAACTGCCCCAGGCCTATGTCCATAGGTTCATAGGTTCATACTAGGCTATCTGCCTTAGGGCATTAATAAGCCTAGCCCAGAGTTTTGTGGCTTCTGCCACCCCTGCAAGTTGATGGATAATATGCCCATTATTTTGCTGTGCCTCTGTCAAGCAGTGATACTGAGGTTATCCCTGGGGTATACCTGCAATCTCCCATCCATTGGTCAAGATCTCACTTGAACAAAGCCAGTGAGGTGCTCAGCCTCACATGTACCAGGATGTTGTTCCACAGCATATGGACTCTCTGGGTGATGAATATGTCCCTCCAGCACATCCTATTAATATCTGTGTTGAGGTTTAGGTCTCCTGCCCTTGTAGTTCTGATGGATGTAGAGGTCTTGAGGTGAAGCATGTTCATTAATTCTGGGTTGGACATAGCCTTGTATGTCAGGCACAGGTCACCTCTGAGCAGACAGTAGCGACTGAATACAGCTGGAATTCCTTCAGTCGGGCAGCATAAGAAATATGTTTGAGACCCTTTCACCTCCTGTCGAGGAATTTGTGGGCCCATCCAATCTGAATGGGGCATTGTATGCAATCATTGGTCTGATGAGTGATGAGTACAGGGAACAATGACCTCCCTTGATCTAGATGTGAATCACTGCATGATGAGGTGGCCAATGTAGAAGGCCTTCCAAACTACCCTGGCAATGTGAGTGTCAAACAAAGGTCACTGTCAACCTGGGTGCCCAGGTCCCTGATAACCTACGTTGTGCTTAGAGGATTGCCACCTAGATGGGAAGTAGTGGTAACCTTGTTCTTCCTGAAGGGTATGGCTATGCATTGTTTAGTGTTTAATGTAAGGCCATGGCTGTGGCACCAGTTATCTGTGTCTATGAGACCCTTCTGAAGGATGTCTGTGTCAGATGGGTTTCCAACTATGCTTCCCAGTTTGCAGTCATCTTCAAACTTTGTCAGCCATAATCCTCCTGTGTTTGCTCGTACTTCTGAAAAGTAGATACTGAACAAATGTGGGCCCAGGACTGAGCCCTGTGGGACACCACTTGTGACAGCTCTGGAGTGTGAACTGGCACCAGCAACTTTGACCCTGTGTGTTCCGTCACTTAGCCAGTTTGCAACCCATGCTGTGATGTATGGGTTCACAATTAAGCTGGTGATGTTTTCAATGATACCTGAGTGGGGTATTGTGTCGAAAGCCTTTGCCAGGTCAAGGTAGGCTGTGTGGACTGCCTTGCCTACGTCAATGGCCTGGGTGAGTGTTTTGAAAAAGTCAACCAAATTTAAAAGGCATGATCTGCCCTTGACAAAGCCAAACTGGATTGGATCCAATGTCTGCAAGTCCCCTATGTCTTCATTTAGAATTCCCATTATGATCCTCTCCATAGCTTAGCAGAACAGGCTTGTCAAGCTGATGGGATGGTAGTTTCTGGGGTTGGTGGAGGCACCTCCTTTGTGAAGTGGGTCCACCATTGCTGTATGCCACTCCTTGGGAACATATCCTGAGATGAGGCTAAGATTAAACAGCTGCCCTAACTGCGGGTGTAATTACTCATTGAGTTCATGGAGCACACAACTGGGGACACCATCTGGTCCCATGGATAAAGTGTTTTCTGCCTTGGATTGAGCAGTTCCCACCCCAGCAGTGGAGATGTTTGGGGGCTACAATCCTCTGGTGTACATACCCCTCCAGTTGGGGAGGGGAGAAATCTGCACTGAACCTGTCAGCCAGTATGTTGCCAATGTCTGTAGGTGCAGTGATATCAACATCATTCTGAACTAAGTCTGAGCATATCTGGGAGTTCCCTCCCAGGTTTCAAACATAGGTAAAAAAAGGCCTCATGATTGTCCCTGGAGTCCTGAGTGGGTTTACTCTCAAAACATGCCTCGGATGATTGTATGGGGGAACCCAGTGTTTTACTCACAATGAGCAGGGGTGTCTTCCCCACGGATTACGCTCTATCTCGTAGTAGCTCCTTCCTTGTGTTGTACAGCTTGTTTATGGCTAGGGTCCACCAGACTGGATGCTTGCCTGTGGTACAAAGAGTATTTTTTTTTGGGATTGCCTGATCCATGCAGTCCTGGATGTGCTGGTAGAAGGCATTTCTAAGTGATACAGTGGCTTGGGTAATGGTGTCCGCTGGCCTGGGGGCCTTGAAAGAGACCACACCAGTCCTCAGAAATGTGAAGTCGGCATTTGAGAAGGTCTTCACTGTTTCTTTTCCCATCTGGGGTGTGGGTGGGATGTGGACTCCCACTGAGAGTAGTCCATGATCTGATCTCACCAATGATGGGTATACGTCTGGTGTTGAACAGTGTGACCCCATGTTCGTGATGATGTGTTCTAGTATGTTGCCTCCACTTGAGGGGATTGGGACCAGTTGTTCCATGGCATTTCAGTGTATGAACTCTTGGAACCTTTGTGTTAGAGTGTTGTGGCATGATTAGTGATCCCAGTCTATATGTGGATAGTTGGAATCACCCAGTAGGATGGTGTTTGGAGATACATTTATCCCCTTCAGTGTTTGCAGGATAGCTGTGTGAGGTACCTGAGTTTGAGCGGGTGGCATGTAACATGCTACAAACTGCAGAGCAGTCTTGCCTACGGTCACTGGCACCTGGATGGTCTCCAATGCATCGTGTGTTGCCACCAACCATGAGGTGAGGGTGTCCTTGATGAATATGGACACCCACCATCCTTCTTGGTGTTGTCGGGATGCTGGTGCCGGAATGCATGATATGAGGTAACACCCGATAGTGCCGGGGTGCTGTCAGAAGCTGTGAACCAGGTTTCAGGCACAGCACAGACATCAATGTGCTACATACTGAGAAGGGCATAGAGTGTGTGCAGCTTGAGGTTGAGACCTTGGGCATTGAGCAGCATTACCCTTAGTGTCTTTCCTTTACTGTGTTCTAGGGTGGTAGGTGTAGAATCTGAATCTTGCATAAAAAAGGCACAATGGGGGTGGCAAGAGCATCATCTGAAATCAGGGGTGACAGGTGCAAGCCGTCCCTTGCAAATCACCGTGGCCTGTCCAGCATATCATCCCAGGCAGACAGACATTGGACCCCCTTAGAATGACACCATAGTCTAAGCAAAATACTACAGCTGATCATCTTGTCTCTGTTTATGTGGCATCGTACTTGGTGAAGGTAGGATACTGCCGAAGGTCAGGGTCATACCTGCCTGGCCGACATAATCAGAGGGATCCTCTATGTCTCTTTCCATGTAGTCCAGGGAGGTACATCTCAGGTCGTTCACACCAGCATGGATTATGACTGGGTCAGACCTGTACTTGCAGTTTAGTGACCTGAGTGCTTGCATTATGTGGTGGATTCCATTGCCCGATAGGCAGCTTACTGTGACCTCCTCTGTACCTGATCTGGTGAGTGGGACATCAGTGTGTCTGACTATGGAGTCACCTATGACAAGTGTGTCTGGCATTGTGTTTGGCCTTAAGGGCTGTGACTGTTTGGCACACTGACTCTGTGGTCAATGTGTTGCATGTGCTGTGCCCTGTGGAGGCAGTTGTGTGAGTGTCTGCTGTGGTGGCCACTGCCATTCTGGTAGACTTCTGATCAGAGCCTCCGAGAGTGTCTCTGTGTGTCTATGTGTATGATCTTAAGTTGTGACAGTGCCATGTGAGACTGGATTAAAGATGTGTGTGTGGTTACCTTCACCTTCTCTCTGGTCTTGCTAGTCCTATGTTGAGAGAGCTCAGCCTCCACTTTGGCTATATAGTTGCATCTCTCACATGTATGTGTGTTTTATGGCAGAAGGAAAGGGTTGCCAGTGTACATGAGGCAAGTGTAACAGTGCCTCAATATTCCCAGGTTCACCAGCTGAGCAGGAGAGGACACTAGCAACTGATCCCTAGACATGCTAGAAGGAATAGACAAAACAATGTTGGAATACAGGGAGATATCAAGCCCCCCAAGCCACATCATACTGTTTGATTGACAATAGCTACACATACACCGGTGTTTCATAGTGTCATAGTGTACTACTAGGCTATCTGCCCTAGTGCATGTATAAGCCTAGCCATAGTGATGTGGCTATTGCCACCCCTTATAGTGGTAATAAGTGTACAGAATAGATTCTGAATATTGTGCCTCTGACTTAGTAGTGACAAATTATGACCCCCTCACGTAATTGAATAACATGACTGTGTCTCTGTCTAGTCTGTGCCTCCGTCTCATATGCAGTTGTCCAGATAGGTTCATAGGTTCATAGGTTTATACTAGGCTATCTGCCCTAAGGCATTTATAAGCCTAGCCCAAATTTTTGTGGCTTACGCCACCCCTTATATGAAAAAATACTGTGCCCATTAGTTTGTTGTGCCTCTGTCCAGCAGTGACACAGAGATGATTCCCGGGGTAAACCTACGATCTCCCATCCACAGGTCTAGATTTCTCTTGAACAGAGTCAGCGAGGTGCTCTGCCTCACATGGACCGGGATTTTATTCCACAGCATAGGGAGTCTCTGAGTGATAAATCTATCCCTCCAGCACGTCCTATTTATATCCGTGCTAAGGTTTAAGTCGCTTGCTCTAGTGGTTTTGGTGGATTTGGATTTTTTGAGGTGGAGCATGTCCATTAATTCCGGGTTGGACATGGCCTTGTATGTCAGGCACATGTCACCTCTGAGCAGACGATATGCGACTGAGTAGAGCTGGAGTTTCTTCAATCTGGCAGCATATGACAGATTTTGGAGTCCCTTTATCCTTTTGGTGAGGAACTTCTGGGGTCTCTCCAATTGCTGCAGATGTCGGGTGAGATACATCCCGAATGGGGCATTGTACTCGATCATTGGTCTGATAAGTGAAGAGTACAGGGGAACAATGACCTCACTAGATCTGGATGTGAATCCCTTCATGATCAGGTGGGCAATGTAGAAGGTCATTCTAACCACTTTAGCAATGTGAGTGTCAAAGAAAGGCCACTGTCAACCTGGGTCCCCAGGTCCCTGATAACCTCTTCTGTGCTTAGTGGATTGCCACCTATATGGTAGCTTGGGGTTACCTTGTTTTTCCCAAGGGTATGACTATACATTTTTGGGGTTTAACTTCAGTCCATGGCTCAGGCACCAGCTATCTGTTTCCGTGAGTCCTTCTGAAGGATATCCGTGTCCGATGCACTTTCCACTATGGCGCCCAGTTTGCAGTCGCCTGCAAACTTTGTCAGCCAAAGTCCTCCCATGCTGGCCTGTACTTCTGAGAAGTAGATGCCAAACAATAGGGGCCAAGGACGAGCCCTGTGGGACACCACTTGTGACCGGCTAGGAGTCTGACACAGCGCCAGCAACTCTAACCCTGTGGGTTCTGTCCTTAAGCCAGTTTGCAACCCATCTTGTGACATATGGGTTTACATTTAAGCTGGTAAGTTTTCTACAATACCCAAGTGGGGTATTGTGTCAAAAGCCTTGCAAGGTCAAGGTAGGCTGTATGGACTGCCTTTCCCTCATCAATGGCCTTGGTGACTGTTTCGAAGAAGTCGACCAAGTTCAAAAGGCATGATCTTCCCTTGACAAAGCCAAACTGGGTCGGGTCCAATGTCTGCAAGTCCCCTATATCTTTGTATATGAGCTCCATTATGATCCTCTCCATAGCTTTGCAGACTAGACTTGTTAAGCTTATGGGGCAGTAATTACCAGGGTCCGTAGAGGCGCCGCCTTTGTGGAGTGGGACCACAGTTGCCGTACGCCACTCCTTGGGCACGTATCCTGTGCTAAGGCTGAGATTAAACAGCTGCCTTATGTGCGGGGTTAATTCCTCATTTAGCTCGTGTAGCACACAGCCGGGGACACCATCCGGTCCCATTGATGCTGTGTTTTTAGCTTTAGAGAGAGCAGCTTTCACCTGCGCATTTGAGATGTCCGGGAGGCTACACTGGCTGGGATAGTTATCTCTCCTTTAGGGGAGAGGGGTGAAGTTTGCACTGAACCTGTCTGCCAGTATGTTGGCAATGTCTGTGGGTTCAGTGATTTTTGTATCATTTTGGACTAATTCTGAGCATATCTGGGAGTTTCCACCCAGGTTCCTAACATAGCTGAAAAAGGCCTTATGATTGTCCTTTGAATCCATGGCAATTTTTCTCTCAAAATTGGCCTTAGTTGATTTTATGAGTGCTCGTAATTTTTACTAATAATGATCGGGGTGACTTCCTTTTATGGATTTTGTTCTATCATGTAATAGCTTTCTCCTCTTATTGTAAAGTTTGTTAATGGCTGGGGTCCACCAGATTGGACGTTTGCCCTTTGTGGAAAGAGTCTTGGTTTTATTTGGGATTGCCTGATCCATGCAGTCCTGGAGGTGTTCATAGAAGGCATTTGTAAGGGCTTCCGCAGCTTGGGTTGTGGTTTCCTCTGGCTCAGGGGCCTTGAAGGATACCACACCAGTCTTGAGTAGTGTGAAGTTTGCTTTAGAGATGTCTCCTGAAGAGAGTCAGTGAGGGACTCTGTCAAACATGAACTGGGATACTCTGCTAGAGTGTGAGATGCCTCTGAGTTATGACTCTGTCCCTCCAGCATGTCCTATACATGTATGTGCTGAGGTTCAAATACTCAGCTGTCATGGCTCTGGTGGATTTGGATTGCTTGCAGTGTAGCATGTCCACCAAATCCTGATTGGACATGGTCTTGTATGTCAGGCATAGGTCACCTGTAAGTATGCGGTATGACACTGAACAAAGCTGGACTTCCTCTATTCTGGAAGCATATGACATGTGTTGAAGAACCCTGATCTTCATGGTAGGTACTTTTCGGGTGCAAAGGTGCAAAAGGCAGGATCTGCCCTGTACAAAGCTGAACTAGGTGGGAACAAGGGTCCGTAGGTCAGTAATGTGTCTGTGTAAGAGCTCCATGACTCCTCCCATATCTTTGCAGACAAGGCTGGTTAAGCTTGTGTGGTGGTAGTTGCCATGGTCTGTGGAGGCATCTCCTTTGTGGAGTGGGACCACTGTTGCCGTATGCCAGTGTTCAGGTACATATCATGTAGCAAGACTAAGGTTAAATAGCAGTTGTATATATGGGTCCAGCCCCTTCTGGAGTTCACATAGCATGCAACTGGAGATACCAGCAGGTCCCATGGATGCTGTGTACTTGTCTTTGCTGAGTGTGGCTCTCACATGGACATCCAAGATGACAGTGAGGTTACATACAGCAGTGATAACTATCTTGTTTTGGGGGTGAGGGAGGTAAATCGCACTGAAGCTGTCCGCCGGAATGTTGCCAATATCTGTCAGGTCACTGGAATATATGTTGTTGTGTACCAACTCTGAGCATATCCGAGGGTTCACAACCAGGTGTCTAACATAACTGAAGAAAGCAGTGTGGTTACCTTCATTGTCTTTGGTGATTTATGTCCCCAAGTTGACCTTGCATGTCTTTATGAGATAATGTAGCTTTCTACTAGTGCTGATCACAGCTGTCTTCCCTTTTGGAGATGTAGCTCTGTCTTGCATTAGTAACCCTCATCTGTCGTACAGTTTGTTTATGGCTGGGGTCCACCAGACAGGACACTTTCCCTTTGTGGAGAGGGTCCTGTTTTCAGTTGTGATTGTATGGTCCATGCTGTCTGACATCTAGCTAAGGGGAGGTCATTCTGGTTCTGCAGTTATCTTTCATCAGCATTAGAAATGACCACAACAGCCCCTGTGTGGTGTACCTCATGCACACACATCCAGCACCTGTAAAGTCCACAACAGTACCTCACCAGGAGTATGACAGAGCTGGAACACATGTAATGTGTAGTCTGATTAAACAGAGTGCAGCTCCACACACTGCCATGCTGTCCACCCAGATGCAAGCTGTGCCTGATGTAGAAAGCCATGTCCAAGCTGGAATCAATGCACATGCTGCACCTTTTACAATCTGAATGGCAGGGAGCTATGCACATGAGGGACCTGAACCCCAGCACTGACATATATAGGACAGGCTGTACTGCATTATCCAAAACACAGAAGCCACCCCCACACATGAGTAAACTACCAGTACAGGTTGTCCATAGAGACACTGGTTGAGTCTCCTCAACAGGAATCCTAATGAGTGGATGGGAGATGGGAGGTTTACCCTGGGTATCAATGTTATGTCACAGGTAGACAGAGGCACAGTATACTAAACAAGACATATGACATGGCAACTACGCTACAATGTGTTGATGGACAAACACATTCTCCGACTAGCATTAGGTCAAGATACCTCTTGAACACAGCCAGCAAGGTGCTCTGCCTCAAATGGACCAGGATTGTATTCCACAGCATAGGCAGTCTCCGAGTGATAACTCCATCCCTCCAACATGTCCAACATACATCCCTGCTAAGGTGTAAGTCACCTGCACTAGTGGTTCAGGTGGATCTTCTGAGTCTGAGGTGGAGCATGTCCATTAATCTCTGTTTGGACATGGCCTCACATGTCAGGCACATGTCACCTCTAAGCAGACGGTATGTGAGTGAATAGAGTGTGAGTGTCTTCAATCTGGCAGCATATGACAGCTGTTGGGGTTCCTTGATCCTTTAGGTGGGGACAGTCAGGGTGTCTCCAATTGCTGCAGATGTTGGGTGAGATACAGCCAGAATAGGGCATTCGACTCGATCACCGGTCTGATAAGTGAAGAGTACAGGGAACAATGACCCACTAGATCTGGATGTGAATCCCATCCTGATCAGGTGGGCAATGTAGAAGGTCTTCCTAGCCACTTTAGCAATGTGAGTCTCAGAAGAACGGCGACTGTCAACCTGGGTCCCCAGGTCCATGATAACCTCCTCTGTGCTTAGAGGATTGCCACCTATATGGTAGCTTGGGGTCACCTTGCTTTTCCTGAAGGGTATGTCTACACATGTTGTGCACTTTGACTTCAGGCCATGGCCCTGGCACCAGCTATCAGTTACTGTGAGTCCCTTCTGAAGGATATCTGTGTGTGATGCACTGTCCACTATGGTGCCCAGTGTGCAGTCATCTGCTAACATTGTCATCCAAAGTCCTCCCATGTTGGCCTGTACTTCTGGGAAGTACATGACAAACAATGGGGCCAAGGACTGAGCCCTGTGTGACACCACCTGTGACCAGCCTGGAGTCTAACATAGTGCCAGCAACTCTAACCCTGTGGGTCCCGTCCTTAAGCCAGTTTGCAACCCATCTTGTGACATATGGGTTTACATTTCAGTTGTTAGGGTTTTCCACAATACCTGAGTGGGGTATTGTGTTGAAAGTGTTTGCAAGGCCAAGGTAGGCTGTATGGACTGCCTTTCCCCAACAATGGCCTAAGTGACCAATTTGAAGATGTCGACCCAGTACAAAAGGCATGATCTGCCCCTGACCAAGCCAAAATGGGATGGGTACAATGTCTGCATGTCCCCTATATCTTTGTTTATGAGCTCAATTATGATCCTCTCCATAGATTTGCAGACTACACTTGTTAAGCTTATGGGGCAGCAATTAACAGGGTCTGTAGAGGCACTGCCTTTGTGCAGATGTGCACAACTGGACCCTAACCAGGCTGTTGTGCACACTATGGAAATGTAAAGCAGTGATAGGACTAAAGCCCAGGATACTGACCACCACAGTGAAAGTACTGAAACACTACACTAGACAGTGCTACAGTGTTAGGTCAGTATGAACGGATGTTGACAATTGTGTGCAAAGTATCCCATGCAAAACCTGCAGGCACAGTATACTCCCTGTTTTGTTCACACAAAAAGCATTTGGACAGTAACTACACAACATGGCACAGAACACACAACCATAAACTGGAGGTATTTGTTGAAGGTCACACTCATCCACAAATGTGATGGGCTGCAGAGTTCAACATATGTAAAGCCCACACTGGGCATGCTCACACACTTAGATAAATGAGACATCTTTCACACAACATGCCATGGGAAGGCTGAACTGGGCATGCTCACACACTTGGTCCAAATGTTACCCCTAGCAAATGTGAAAACACACCAGAGGATGCTCATCTCCCTTTCTAGACACTGATCATGTAAGCACCCTATAAGTATATTGGAGAAAAGGATTCTCTCAGTAATCCGAATAGTGCGCCGTGCTAATGCGTCCGTCTGTAGTGTCATAACATAGTTAGGTAGGGGTTTGAATCCAGCAGGTGGCAAGTGTGTGTGAAGGGGGTAAGTGTGTATGAAAGAAACATCCTTTTGGCAACTGGGAAAACACACCACAGGATGATCATTCCACTTTCTAAACTCTGATGATGTCAGCACCCTATAAGTATATCAGGGGAAAAGAAATCCCCCAGTAATGCGAATAGCGCGCTGTGCTAATGCGTCTGTCTGTAGTGTCTTAACATAGTTAGGTAGGGGTTTGAATCCAGCAGGTGGCAAGTGTGTGTGAAGGGGGTAAGTGTGTGTGTAAGTGTGTATGAAAGAAACATCCCTTTTGGCAACTGGGAAAACACACCACAGGATGATCATTCCACTTTCTAAACTCTGATGATGTCAGCACCCTATAAGTATATCAGGGGAAAGGAAATCCCCCAGTAATGCGAATAGTGCGCTGTGCTAATGCGTCCGTCTCTAGTGTCATAACATAGTTAGGTAGGGGTTTGAATCCAGCAGGTGGCAAGTGTGTGTGAAGGGGTGTAAGTGTGTATGAAAGAAACATCCCTTTTGGCAACTGGGAAAACACACCACAGGATGATCATTCCACTTTCTAAACTCTGATGATGTCAGCACCCTATAAGTATATCAGGGGAAAAGAAATCCCCCAGTAATGCGAATAGCGCGCTGTGCTAATGTGTCCGTCTCTAGTGTCTTAACATAGTTAGGTAGGGGTTTGAATCCAGCAGGTGGCAAGTGTGTGTGAAGGGGGGTAAGTGTGTATGATTGATATATCCCTTTTGGCAACTGTGAAAACACACTACAGGATGCACATACCCCTTTCTAAACGATATCACAATTATGTATGGCTTTTGATTACAGACATGCCATGTGTGTTGTGCACACACAGAATGCCCATGTGTGGGTTGTCCCTCACAATAATGCATGACATTGATTACACCGGTTATGGCAATGAACACATGATGTATGTGTGTGCCAAATACACATATGTACCTGTGACTTTCAATAGTTACCATGTGTGATGCCTGCCACATGTGAATACATGGTATTTGCACAGGGTAACATTATGACCGTGGTCTTCTGTGCAGGTGCTGCATGTGGGATGTGTATATACAGTGTGAGATGTAGATGCTATCAGCCTAGTAGTGAGGGATGCACACCTGGTCTGGGGCATAAAGTCTACATGTTGTTGATGTACAGGAGCTGCATGTTCTCACCTGTTGTGGGAGTGGTAAGACAGTATTCCATAGCAATGCAGTGACTGCATGCTAAGAACCATTCAGCTAGGGTGTTGTAGCTACACTTATTCATTAGCATTCAGTAATTTGTCGGAATCCCTGGTGAGGGTCTGATGCCAACCAAGGTCAGGGGTCTACCAGCCTGTGTCACTTGCTCAGTGATCCCTTCCATGTTCCCTATCATGTATTCCAGTGAGCAACATCCCACATCAGCTGTGGTGGCATGGACAATGACTG
Source organism: Protopterus annectens (assembly GCF_019279795.1). NCBI lineage: Eukaryota > Metazoa > Chordata > Ceratodontiformes > Protopteridae > Protopterus > Protopterus annectens. Next base: position 870,302,407 of record NC_056748.1, read on the forward strand.
AGTCATATGTGTCCATGCATCTGACTGACTTGTATGTTGTTACAGTTTGGCCATGTGTTTCCATCTCATACATGTGATGTACATCAATGGGTAGGGGATAGGGTTGACTGTGTACATGTGGCAGCTGTGACATTACTACACGACACACATATTCCACAACTGTACCATAGAGGTGACTGACAACTGACCTTTGCACATGCTACCGGAATATTGAGATTACATTGGTGATTGACAGCACATAGGGCCAATGGTGAAAAAGAGACATAGGTCCATAGGTTCATACAGGGATATCTGCCCAGGGCATGTATCCACCTAGCCAGAATGTGTGTGCCTTTCAACATGCATTGTGAATCTGTCTTGCTATGCCCTTTTCCAAGGTTAGTATACCGTGCCTCTTTCTCACAGTGACACATAAGTGATACCCAGGGTAACCCTACAATGTCACATCCAGTCATTAATATCGCTCTTCAAGATAGTCACTGAGTCAGTCTGCCTAACCTCTATTGGGATAATAATCAGGAATGAAGGGAGCCTCTGAGTTGTGAATGTGCCCCTCCACCATGTCCTATGTATATCACTCCTGAGGTTCAAGTATTTCCAGCGTGTATCCTGGTGGGATCTGGATATTCTGAGATGCAGCATGGCCATTACGTGAGGGTATGACCTGGCCTTCTATGTCAGGCACAGATTGCCTATGAAGATGCAGTATGTCACTGAGTAGAGCTGCTGCTACTTTAACCAGTCAGTATGTGGCATCTGTTTGAGCACTTTGATCCCCTTGTCGAGGTACATATGTGGTAGCTCCAGTTGCTGCAGGTGTCTGGTAAGGTGCATGTCGACAGGTTCATCATAGTCAATTATGGGCATGATGAGGGATGAGTAAAGGGGCACAATGTCCTCCCCTGGCCTACATGTGGATCCCATGATGATGTGGCCCATATAACATGCTTACCTAACCACTTTGTCCATGTTGTTGTCAAATGGTAGAATGCTATCAACCTCGTACCCCAAGGTCCATAATTCCTTGGTCTGCACTTACTGGATTAACACATATGTGGTGCGTTGTGGTCACTTAGTGTTTGACAAAGGGGATGACTATACTCTTTCTGTCATTCACGTTGAGGCCATGGCTGTGGCACAAGTCGTGTGTTTGCAAGAGTCCCTTTTGGAGGATGCGTGTGTTAGCTAGTGAGTTGATTATGGTGTTCGGTCTGCAGTCACCTGTGACTTGCTGAGCCACAGTACTTCCATGTTGGCCTGTACCTATGACAAATATATAATGAACATGACAGCTCCTAGGGCTGTGCCTTGTGGGACACCACTTGTACCAGGTTGGAGGCTGACATGGCTCCAGCAATTCTACCATGTGTGTTCTGCCCTTGAGCCACTGTGCAATACCCATAGTGACATAGGGGTTAATATGTACACTGGTGAGCTTCCCTAGAATGCACAAGTGGGGTATTGTATCCAAGGCTTATGCAAGGTCCAGGTAGGCTGTGTGGACCTCCTACCCCTTGACAGTGGCCTTGGTGATTGTTTCAAAGAAATCAAACAGGTTTGATAGGCAGGATTTGCCATTGACAAAGCCAAACTGTGTATGGTGACATGTCTGTAGGTCCACAATATCTAGATATGTGAGGTTCATGATGATCCTTGCCATAGCTTTGCAGACAAAGCTAGTCAGACATATGGGGCGAGTAGTGTCCAGGATCCGTGACGGCACCACCTGAATGTTGAGGGACCACTGTTGCTGTATGCCACTCTCTGGCCACATATTGTGTATTAAGGCTGGGATTGAACAGTGGTGTTATGTGTGGGTGTAGTTCTTCTTGTGGTTCATGTAAGACACAGCCTGGGACACTGTCTGGTCCCATTGATGCAGTGTTTATTGCTTTGGGAAGGGCATCTCTTACCTGAGCATCTGTGATGTCAGGGGGGGAAGCACTGTGCTGCGAGACATATTTGCCCTTTTGGTGTGGTGGGGAGAGAAGGCAGCATTGAACCTGTCCACTAGGATGATGGCAATGTATGTGTGTTTTATATTTTGTGTGACATATTGGATTACCTCTGAGCATATCTGGGTAGTACCACCCAGGTTACTAACATAACTACAGGCAGCCTTGTGATTATCCTCAGTGGCTTGTGGAATCTTCTCTCAAAGATGGCCTTAGACAATCATATGGGTGCCTGTAGTTGTCTTCCAATACTCATCAGTGGTGCCTTCACATTTTGGGAGGTTGTTGTATCATGTAGTGGCGTCATCCTTCTATTGTATAGTGTGTTTATGGCTGGTGTCCGGCGCCCAGGACATCTGCCTTTGGAGAATTGGGTCATGCTTTCGTATGTGGCTTCATGATCCATGCATTCCTGAATGTGTCCACAGAATGCCTCTATACAGGTATCTGCAGTCTGGTCCATATTTTCAACAGGCCTTGGGCCTTTGAAGGTTTCCACATCATTTATGAGGGGTGTGCACTTGCTTGACATGAGCTGTTGACAGGCGTGCGCCCTCCAGACAGAGCAAGGTGAGGGTCACAGTCAGCTACCTGTTGGGTGATAGAATGTGCCACATAACACAGGCACACAGGTCACTCCACAGCAAGTACAGCTATGAGGCAGACATTGTCCATGTTGGTGCAAACAACCTGAGACGTACCTCCCTGGACCACATGGAAAGAGACACAGAGGAGCTCTTACAGCACCCTCTCAAACTCAGGACTCCCACACAGCCTTCATGCTGACACAGGAGAGTTTAGATTACTCTGCAAACACCATCATACTGGGTCATGCCAGCTACCCAAACATAGACTGTGAACATTACACAAGCCACAATACCCAAGCTCTAAGGTTCCCATTGATCAGACATTCTTTGGCTATGGAACAGGTAACCAACCTTCCCACAAGAGGGGCAGATATACTAGAGCTGATCTTTACAAACATGAGTACAAACTGCTCACCACTGGGAGTATATCCCTCATTGTTGCAATCAAACCATATACTAATCACACTGGAGTTCTGGATCCCCCACATATGCAAACCTCCAACACATCGATGTGTGTGTGTGGGAAATGTCCCTATTAGCAACTGTGACAGTATCGTACAGGATGCAGATCCCCCTTTTGAAACACTGATGATGTCAGGACTGTATAACTATATCATCTGTAGTAAAGTCCTCCAGTAATTTGCATAGCGCGCTCTGCTAATGCGTCTTTCTTCAGTGTCATAACGTAGTTAGGTAGGGGTTTGAATCCTGCAAAGGGAATGAATGAGTGTGGTTTATGTGTGCGCACTATGCTGGGAGGGTTAACTGCCTTTTGCCAACTGGGAGAAAACACTACAGGGTGCACATCCCTCCTCCTACACACAGATGATGTCAGCACCCTCTAAGTACAGCATTAGTAAATATTTCTCCAACTACTGCAAATAGCACACTCTGCTAATGTGTCTGTTTCTACTGTCATTGCACAGTTAGGTATGGGTTTGAATCTTGCAAATAGAAAGTATGTGTTTTACTGTTGGTGGGGTTAGTGCGTGTGCACAATGATGGGGTGGGATGTGGCTTTTGCCACATGGGGCTATGCACTGCAGGGTGGTCATTACCCTTAACAAGCAGTGATGTTGATAGCACCCTATACAAACAAAACTACAAAACAGAAGGTGGTGGTACTGATAACACATGTAAGGTAACACTTCTTCAAGTAATGTCCTGTCCACAAAACGGAGTAGGATAATCAAACAATTCTTTTATTCTATACAGACAACATGACAACAGACAACTAACTGCCAGTACTCAGTATAGTGTTACATGCTACTGTAACACGCACATGTACCGAATATACCTAGATAGTGTTCTGAAGCCTGAATGTGGCAAGTGTGTGGATGTGGGATGTGTCTGTGTGTGCATTTCCATATGGGAAACATGTTTGATGTGGCAATCAGGGTACTACAGTACCTGATGCACATTACATCTTTCAACTGATGAGGTTGCCTGCACCCTGTGAGTACAGGTAGAGAAGGGGATGCCAGTAGTAAACAACATAGTGCACTTCTCAAATGTGTACCTGTCATGTATCAACAGCTACTCATGTAGGGTGATAAATAATGGGAATGGCAGGTGGCGTGTGCATGTGTGTGGGTAGCAGGGTGTGTATGAATGCATGTGTGACAGAACAGATACATGTAGCTGAATCTACATAACAGCACAAGATGCGCATTGCCATAGTCAATGTTAGCATGTGATGGTGTGCAGCTGGTACACTTTGTTAAGTAGTATGGGTGCAGATAACAATTGAGGACATTCATACAGTTACTGCAGCAGGACTGCTGGGATATACACACAATTATACTGCAACAGTCAACAGTTACCAACATGTTACTACTTATACACATCTATGTAGTCACCCTGTGCATCAGCAACGTGTTTACCTTTACCTGCACCGATGTTGTAGTATGCAGGAGGTGGCACAGTGTCATCATATGCACAGGGTGTGGGTTAGGTATGCCCAAGCCGGCCACTGGTAACACCAATTGACATGTGTGTGTATGTGTGTTTGTGAGGGGCAGCAGTACAGGGTGGACCGTTGTTGGTGCAGTGTGTGTGTGTATGTGTTTGCCCTAGGTGTTAGGTTTCTGCATGTGTGTAAGCACGCACACAGTCCCACATAATGGCTGCCATGTACAGGGTTTTGTGGACAGCCACAGACTGCACCTGTCAGGTCATCCAGATCAGTGTCTGTGGGCACGGACACGGTACCTGTGCCTGGCAGGGGTGCTACAGGCCGTATCCGGTACTAACCCAGACTGGGTACTGTCATCGGAAGCAGGGGTGTGTTGACTGGACACAGTTCCCTGTTGGGACTGTCCAGAGCCATGTGCACGTGGTCTCCTGGGGCGTCTGGATGACAGCACAGACCCAGCATTGCTGGGGCTGGTGCTGGCACTTGATGCGCGCGAGTAGGCCTGTTGTCGTCCGCGGCCACTGCCAGCTGGTGCTCTTGCTCGCATACCGCCACGTCCACGTCGCAAACGCACACCATCGCCCTGGCCCATGGACATCTGGTTGTGGAGCAGCTGTTCTATGCCCCCAAAACGTCTGTCAACGACATCTGTGAAGTTACGGATAGCATTCGCAACATCACGCATGCCGTCTGTCATGGCTGTGCGACATGCTCTCAGCTCCCTCAGACCCTGTCTGGTGTACCTTTCCATACATGCCTGTGCCTGCATGACAGTTCTAAACATAGTGGAGGTTGACATACCTCCTTGGGCACGTCGGCCAGAGGCAGTACGGCCACGGATGCCCCACGAGAACCCATGGGCGACTGTCTGCGTGGTACCATTGGAGGCCCCTGCTCATGGCTGCCTTGTGGGGATGCATGTACCACAGGTACCACATTACCCTGATCTATGCCCACTGCTGACTGTCCATCACCTAGGGACAATGGTGACAAAGGATGTAACGGCAGGATGACTGTGCGCATTGACGGGGTTGAAAGCTGTGTACTGTCAATTGGCTGACCAATGGCGGACCCAGACACACCTTCCTGCACCATTACAGACATTTCATCATCATCAGTACCTGGGGCACAAGATTCAGGTTCCCTGCTGCAGGTCACCAGAGCAGCACCAGAACCTACGGGAGGAAAACATGGAACACAGATTACAGTCTCAATACATATTTGACAGAGATGCACTTCAATACTAATGCACACATTCAGAAATGGACACATGCACTCATGGACACTAACACACATGCACACTTGGGCACAGGCACACTTGCACACATGCACACCCCACAGTAAACACACACATCAGTACCATGTTACACTACTCAATTTACTACCTGTCAATTACAGTTATTGTGAACACAGTCACCAGCATGTCTACTACAGAGTTACACTACTCTTCCTAGTTTTATAAATTGTTTTACGGATAATGTTAAAAAGACTCACCAGCATGTATGGCCTGCCTCATTGCTAGATGGGAGGGACCTGGAAGTGTGAAGAGAGTAATGTCAGTGGGCACATGTGTGCCATTCGTTTTGCACATGATACAGTACAGTAGTACACTAGTTCCCTTATACACATCAGCTGCACATCATGTCTGTATATATATCATGATGACAGATACATACCACATGCACACCTTATGCGTGCATGAAGTAACAGCGTACAGAACAGTCATATGTACATACCAGGAGTTTACTCTAATCTCACCCTTACCTCTCTTCAAACGTCAACTCAAACTGTACTTCCAAAACCACTGGCTTTGTTCTTCTTGGAGTCCAGGCTAACGTCCCTCTCCTACCCTCTCTTCACCTTTAACCCCTCATTGTGCATAGAAACTAGCTTCTACCCTGTTTCTTTCACCTTGATGTCCTTCTATGCTCTGACCTACTTCTCCCATCCCTCCCACCTCCTCTTGACTGTCTTCCTTCTTTTCCTCACTTCCCTTCTTGACTCCTGCCTCTTCCATATCATTGTATCTGTCATACTCCTTCTACTTCTCTACCCTTCTGAGCCCTAACTATTATGTATATGGCTTTTGCCTTATTGCATAACCATTATGCTTTAGGTAGGATTGCTTTGAAACCAACGGTACATTGTGTATGACTCTAAACTGTTTGACTTCCTTACATGTATGTTGATTTAATTAACAGGCTGGTGTACAATTCTATTATGTTGGCTGTCTGTATTAACAACTTGTCTGTCTGCCTGTATTATGTTATGTGTGGAGCTTTTCTCCACAGGCCTCTACTGAAAATGAACTTATATCCAGCTAGACTATCTGGGTCAACAAATGTAAAAGTAATAACGATAAATGAATATGGCATCTTACCTGCACACTCGCTGTCTTGCTGCTGTGTGGATCCAACCTCCATCAGGATGTATGATTGTTGCTGTTGTTCTGGGGCTGGATCCACAACACTTAGCAGTAGCCCCTCCTGTCTGGTGAGGGGGGGGATGTGTGGCCAACCCCCACCTGTGGCAACCTGTTGCCTGCGGATATCTGCAGCACGCTGGCGGACATTTCTTATCAAATCACTGCAGTGATGTCTCACCTGCTCATATGTCCTATCATGCATGCCAACATCATTTATCCTGCTAACGAGGTTTTGCCACAGTGCAGACCTCTCCTGCTGATTCTGGGTGGTGCGTGAGAACAGGATGGCATAGTCACGCACTAGGCTCTGGTGGATCACGTCATCCTCTGCAGCAGAGTAGGCAGGATTCCTTTTTGGTGCCATGTCTATCTGGAAAGGTACACAAACAGGTTATCAGCATAGTATCTCAACAATACATGGTACACATTCTATACAGGGAGTGTTAACTTCTACTTATTACTGCTTGGTTAAAACTTGATTACAGTGTAGCTATCATTCTATGTCATTTGTACTAAGTACTTGGCCTTCAGACCGGTTGTTTTACATTAGGGAGGTTGGTGGCAAGCACTGTGGCAGCAGGACACATATCTTTCATCCATTGAAGTTGGGAACTGCTGATTGTTGCCCCAGTGTACAAGTGTATTACTTCTGGTATGGGCAGTTGGCCTTCAGGCCAGTTATTTAACATTAACGAGGTTTGTGGTCTGCACTCATGTGTGACAATAGGCTGTACTCTGCCATTCATAGCTGGGGACATCTGGTTTCAGGTTTATAGTGCCTGCATATCTGAGCTGTATCTTACTGACATTGCTACACCTTGTTTGTTGTAGCAAACACTACATCCAGGCCTCCTGGATCTACCTTTGTTTATATGCTTGTTATCTGTTAGCTTGTTATTTCACTGGTATGCTACTTCCACATAGTACACATCTTCTCAACACATCTGTGACTCACTACTGATATCTGCATTGCTTACTGTGCACTTCCATGTTACACATGACAGCAAGTGACTGCTTGTCATTGTTGCATTTACTTAATTGTGACACATTGCACTTAGGTTACCTGGCATTTGCTCACTGACACTTTTATATCAGTCAGCAGTTGTAGGTAATGTCAGTACACCCTCACTCCCCACTGGACCTTGTTTTCAATCATTAGTGATTACAGAGTTCACAATAGTATTCTAGCATGTCCAGAGGTCAGTTGTCAGTTCCCTCCCCAGTCCAGCTGGTGAGTGTGGTACTCCAGAGACAATGTTAGAACAGATGCATGTACACAGACAACCCTCCTCCTAACAACAAATTCAAACTCATGTGAGTGATGCAACCATATACCAGACTGGAGGCTAGGCTCTGTCTACTCAATACCGCCATAACCAGTCAGGTGGCAAAGGGATCACTCACTACACTTCCAGTCTCACGTAGACCTACCACAACAGCGGACCTAACACATGATCACACATGATCATACTTGTAGGCTCAGACCACAGCTCTGCCTATGCAGCAAAGACCTCCTAAGCAGACATCCAGGCAACCACTACCACATAAACGAACATGTGCAACACATATCACACAAAGCCAATGTGCTGAACACTCACAGCCATTAACAGTTAACAACACACCTCATACACCTGTACTAGGTGCCTCTATCATCAGGCACACTCACATCACGTTCACCAGGCTTAACGAGGTGAGGGTCACGGTGTGCAGCCTGTCAGGCACTATGACCTGCCACATAACACAAACACTCAGGTAACCCCAAGGCAGGTACAGGTATGACTCAGTCAATGTCCATGCTGCTGTGAAAGGCCTGACACATTCCTCCCTGGACTACATGACATGAGACATTACAGAGCTCTCCGAGCACGTAGCCCGAGACAGTTTGACCCTGACTTTGAGTAGCATCCTACCCTCACCTAGAACGATGCCACAATATCAAGGCACGATGATCCCTTCCAACAATTGACTGACATACTGGTGTCATTCACAGGTGTGCCAATGCCTGCCATCTTGGGGTGGTATGCTTTGCTAGGGACAGCTTGCACCTGTCACCACAGTCCTATTGACATTTGGCGGAGCCTCCTGCTACACCCATAGTGCCTGTATTAGGCAAGGCTCATAAGGCAAACCCACATCCATTTGTATCACAAAGGATGAGGAAGTAAGAGTGATGCTACTCAACACTGGACGTCTAGACCCAAGGATGCACGCACTCAAAACCCTACCTAGCATTCTGGACATCGATATCTGTGCAGTAACATGAACCTGTTTCAGGTTTCACAGGAGCACACCAGTACTACCACGTTATAGCTGTTACCATTCTTGTCGGCCCCAACACTTGAACAAGGGAGGGGGAGTATCAGTATTCAATGCAGATTCCCACGCCTCCACATTGGTGGCACAGTACAACATAGGTGTTAGGCCATTGAGTACAGAAGGCGTAGTTGGGGACCTGGGGAAGAAACATGGTAGCGGTCTGTCATTTGTCTACCACATGGCCAACGTGGATTGACAGACATGTTATATAGCCCAGCTAATCATGAGTGATTCACATGTATGGCAGGGGAGGTCATTGTGCCTCTTTACTCATCCATCATCAGGCCTATAATTGCGTACAATGCACCTTTTGGGATGTACCTAACCAGACACCTACAGCAACTGGTACAGGACAACAGTACATCATCAAGGGGATGCAATGGCTCACACAGATGTCATATGCTGCCCAGGTAAAGTGAATCCAGCTGGACTCAGTGGCATACTGCCTGTTCAGAGGCAATCTGTGCGTGCCATATACAGCCATGTCCTACCTAGCAGTAATGAGCGTGATGCACCTGGGGCAATGAGAGTGGCCTACAGCCACATGCTCAGGAGAGCTCGACCTCAGCACTGACATACATGGACATGCTGGAGGCGCATATGCCTAACCGAGAGGCTCCCTTCACTCTGTAATGAGCTCACACTACTGGTTAGGCAGAGTCCCTCATTGACTCTCTTCCATAGGAATCTGGATGAGTGGATGGAGATCATAGTTGTACCCCAGGTATCACTTCTATGTCACTGTTAGACAGAGGCACAGTATACTAAAGTCGGACAAGGGCATAGCAGCATAACTTGTGATTGGGTGGCAAAGGACAAACACATTCTACTAGGCTTACCAATGCCCTAGGGCAAATAGCCTAGTATGAACCTATGAACTGTTCATTCTCAACTGTTCGAGCTCATTACAGAGTGAAGGGAGCCTCTCGGTTAGGAATATGCCCCTCCAGCATGTCCATGTATGTTCTATTCAGTCGCTTACCGCTTGCTCAGAGGTGACCTTTGCCTAACATACAAGGCCATGTCAAACCCAGATTTGATGAATATGCTTCACCTCAAAAAATCTAGATCCATCAGAGCCACAAGGGGGGGAGACTTAAACCTCGACACGGCTATTAATAGGACATGCTGGAGGGATAGATTCATCACCCAAAGACTCCCTATGCTGTGGAACAAAATCCCGGTATATGTGAGGCAGAGCACCGCTGGCCTTGTTCAAGAGAAATCTTGACCAATGGATGGGAGATCGCAGATATACCCCAGGGATTACCTCAGTGTCACTGCTCGACAGAGGCACAGCAAAATAATGGGTATAGTTCCCCATACTAAAGGGGTGGCGTAAGCCACAAAACGATGGGGCTAGGCTTGTAAATGCCCTCGGGCAGATAGCCTAGTATGAACCTATGAACATGTGTGTACTGCTATAGTACTTCTGCCATATGTTGCATGTGTGTGTGTTGTGGGGGATGCACAGGTAATGGCCAGATACTTCTGCACAGGTGACACGTCTGACACATTCTGGGTGTTCATCCATACATACTGGATGTGTGCTGCCATCCAACCCTGTGATGTGGACACACATTAATCAGCCTGGATATACATATCCGAACAACACCACAAGCACAGTACACTACCTTGCTATGTATGCATGTAATTACACAGTTATTCAGTAGTTATGACAGTGATGCTATCCATGCAGCCCACTGGGCCAGTGGAAGCCACAACACACATCGCCAGCACCTTTGCATATGCTTACCACAGACATCCCACATACTGCATGTACTGTGCACACAGATATCTAACCCAGAACAACTGCACACCACTTATTAATCCTGTCCAGTGGACTACAGATACAGGCATATTGTATAACAATAGTAGGAGGCTACTGCAGCACAGGGCAGATTCACATGACGGAAGGCATCTGTTGTCTGCAGTGTTAAGATGCTTCACATTCACCAAATGCACAGATATTGGCAACATAGTTGCAGACAGTTTAGGTGCAGGTACCCCATTGTCCTACACACGTGTTATTAGTTATCCCAGATGACTGTAACCTCCCTATCCTCTCACATGTCCAGGTGAGAGCCACCCTCATCATTGCAGAACACATATCATCACTGTTACGAAATGGTATCCCTGGATGTGTGCTACATTCACCCCTGGAGGACATAGCACCACATGACAGACTGATATTAATCCCTGGCCATACTACAGGATATGTACCTGAACAGTGCCATACATACACAGTGGTCCCACACCAATGAGGAGGAACCTCTACTGACCCTGGGAACTACTGCATCATATGCACAACTGGCCTTGTGTTCTAAGCTATGGAAGTGTTAGTTATGGCCCACATGTACAACAATATTACATATGTTTATATTTCATGACTATGTACACACAACCTATCTCATGGACATACCTATAGATAGTGAACTATGATACATTTGGAGGTGTCACAGTATACACAGGATTAACCTGCTACTTTGCATTACCTGTGTTTGTGGCAGCTGTTGCTGTGCCAGTGGTGCTGCTTGCTGCTTGCTCCTTGCTGCTTGCTGCTTGCTGCTGCTTTTGCTGCTGGCAGTCCTAATATTTGTTTGGTTGTTTTCTCTGTCTCTCTTTCTCCGTAGTGTTTGTGCAATGAATGTATTGCGTGAGTGTAGTGTGGGTACTCAATGCTTTTGTAGGTATCTGCATAGGTCCATGTGATGGCCTCTGCACCAATTGTAAGGCAGCATTTGCTAATTGCATGCAGCTGGGTGTGTACTGATTGCATGTCTCACTGTGATTTCAGGACACTGCTATAAAAGGGTATGTGAGATAGGCGTTGCCCTTTCAGATTGTAGGGCGTGGACCATGCTGGTATGCTGTTGACAGTGTTTTGTGAGTGTGAAGGTTAGTACATCTCCCATGCTTCATGCTGTGTTGTAGATTCAGGTTGCTGCATTTATCTTGCCTGTTCCCTGTAGTGAGTGTGTATGCATACTGACACCTACAACTATATGTCATATGTATTGCTATATAAATATATATATATCTGTGTACATATACATACTTTCATATATGTACATTAGCTGACATTATTGGGTACAAGCTAACAATTAGCAGGGCTGTTTCTGTTAACACTACACTAGTATGGGAATCCAGTAATTGGGACTGTAAAAGTCTGCATGACATGCTTTGGGTAGTAGACATACTATATTGCCTTTATCTTCATTCCTACTATTACATGTTCCACTTATTTAGCACTATATTCCTGTATGAGAGTCATGGCTTAGTGGTAGGTCATACAGACTAGTGTTACAATGGTCTTGTGGTAGGGCCTACTAGTATGCTCATATTCTGATTTTGAGTTGAGTATAGGGCCTATCAATCAAAGTGCTGGAGGCACCTTTAAGCAGTTAAAGGGTTAGTAGGTCTCACAGGAGCCAGGCTATGTTGCAGATTCTGGTTGCTGCATATATCTTCACTGTTTCCTGTAGTGCGTGTGTATGGCTACTGAGACCTACAACTATATTTCATATGTATTAATATATATTTATATATATGTATGTGTAGATATACATACCTTCACATATGTACATTACCTTACGTTACTATGTACAAGCTAACAGGTAGCAGGGCTGTTTCTGTTCACACTGAACTAGTATGGGAATCCAGTAATTTGGCCATTAAAACTCTACCTGACATGCTTTGGATAGTACATCTCCTATATTGCCTTTATACTGATTCCTACTATTACATGTTATATTTATTTTAGCACTGTGTTCTTGTGAAGCAGGCATGGCTTAGTGGTAGGTCATACAGACTAATGTTGCCAAGGTCCTGGGTTCGAGACTGACAGTTGGTATTTATTTTTCTTTCCAGACTTTCAAAATGAGTACAGGACCTGTCAATCAAAGTGCCATAAAGGCACTTTTAAGCACTTAAAACCAGGTCTGCGCTTTGCTGAAGCTCACGATGCACTGGCGGTGAGCTCTGCTAACACAAGTGCGCCAGCTAATTTCTTTGAAAGAAAAGAAAAGGGGTGACAGGAAAGTGGTGAAAAGGGGTCACAAAGAGGGTAAGACAGTAGGGAAACAAGCGTGGGATTTGCAGGAGGGATGTAGGTAAGGCCCATAGATGCCCATGTCTTTGGCAGCAACAGCTGTGCATTTCCATGTATTTTGGTGAGACATTGGAAACCTTTCACCCCTGAGAGAGGTGTCAGGACAACATTAATATTTGTTGTAGAGCCAATTGTAATTAACTGTTTCAATGTCAAGCAGACATGTGTGCGACATGGACAGCTATGTATGGGGGCGTAATTTTTTTGTGGGTACAGAGTGCCCTTTTTTTTTTTTTTTCAGGTGAGAGTGGTATGTCAGGTGAAGGAAGTCAGTATAGCTGGGGAGGTAGGTTGGGTAGGTTAACAGACAAGACAGACAAGACATACAGGGCGGTGTATGACACACGGGGGTTACACAATTGACGGGGACGGAGGTTGGGATTTCCAAGATGCATGAGCCCACAGATGGCAACAGTGGAACTGATATCCCCACCCATAGGCAGTTGCCACTGTTCCTTCACAGCCCAGGATGGGGCTGTGCTGGGGGCTGTGTAGGCGGGGCAATGGCCGGGGCCATTAGCTGTGCCACACGAGCCTCAAGCTGGCGTAGGGGCCCAAGAACAGTGTCTTGGATCTCCCTTCGCACCACAGACCGGACACTGCGGAGGGTGGGCCGAACCCTCCGCCACACTTTCAGAGGGGGCGGGCCCATCCCTGCAGCGCTTCCACCCGAAGGTGGCACAGGGCCACCGGAGGGGTCCGCCTGGGCACTAGTGCCAGGTGCAGTCACCAGCTGAGGTGGGAGAGGTGGGTCCGCTGGGACCTGCCTTCCCAAGCGTTCTAGGTTTGTGAGTAGTTATGTTAGTTTGGGTTAGTGGCATTGTATTCCATTCAGATTAGTTGTAACAGCATGCATTGTTATTCCCATCAAACAAACACCCAGATATTAACACCATTGAACAAGGGGCATATCAATATCACATGCATTATTTGAACAGAAATACACAGTCAAACAACATGCAGGGTTGATTAATGGCAACAGACCATCAGATTTGCAGGTATGAACAGGGCACATGCACGAACAGACATGCATATATTTTTGAAATGGACAAATGTTCATGATTAATGAAATGTTCACATACCATTATTTAGTGGGTGTTGTTATATGGAATTATAGGGTTGGGCGGAGATAGAAAGTGATGACACATTCATATGTTACACATTGATTTACATTTGTAATAGGTACACAATTAAGTTGAGGCTGATGTTTCAAAATAAATTTTATTTGACTGTCAAGCTACACCTGTTACAAATACATCACTATCCTACTTATTTTGAATTTGATCAGATACATCATCCTGCTACACTTTGATGACAGGACAGGGGACAACTATGGCTGTTTAGTCTGTCAGATAATCATTCATTCTATCTGCAAATTGTTTACTGTGATCACCATATACAGCATTTGGCCTAGACATTCCAGATTCTGACACACTGAAATCAGTTTGGGATATTAAGCTGTACTTCCCATATGCATTTAGTTCTGTAGAAACACACTGGGGCTACTATATTCAGGGGTTATTACTACTTTATTTATTCATACATGACCCTTTTTTGTCACTCTCACACATCCTGCAACTTCACAGTTCAGGTTGGTACTTCTAGGCTTTGTTCACATGTTAGACTGGTGGTGATTCAAACACTTTCCAACAGCCTCACTTCTGTCATGATTCAGCATTTCAACAGGGGATATATCTCACATATGACTACCTCAGATTCTAAAGCTGTACTCTTGGGACTACTGCAGGTTACACTATATTTAATTCATGGTGGGACATCTGTATTACAGCACTGTTTAATTCTATCAATTATATTTCCAGTTGCACTTGCATACTGATGAACTAGTTGCAGCCATACCTGCAGACTTACAATTCCTGCTTGCACATTATATTACTTTTAATCAATACACTGCAGTGTTCTGATACATGCTACAGTACAATATTTATTTACAAGTAATGGGTGGGGTTACTAACCTGCATGGTGGCAGCCGCACCAGCCTGACCATACATCTCGCGATTCACAGAGCGGACACCTGCAGCTGTAATACGAAAGAAGTAATATTGGACTACACATCTCCATGGTATCGGCCAGTTGAAATCCTTACATACATAAGCAAAATGTAACTTACTCAGTAGTGGGGCGTTGGGCATATCCCGGGTCTCCTGGATCCATTCGGTCAACTGGTCTTCCTTGCGTCGCTTCAGGTCCGCATGGTGGTGACGGACCTGCTCACCAGTGCGTGGAATGCCAGTAGCATTGGTCAGATCACGAGCCAACTGGTCCCATGCCTCTGCCCTATACGCTCCCCATGAGACCTGGCCCTGCATGAGTTGGGCCTCGTGATGATGGACAAGGAGCCAGACCATGTATCTGGACTCCTCAACGCCCCAACGCTGTGCTCGAAAGCAACGTCCCTCACCTACTCCACTCATTCTGACTGCAGGTCTGTTCTACAATCGTTTCTGCTGTGTATTCCCGCCTATGGGGCTTATATATGCCGCTTTTCCCGCACATTTCTCTGATTGGCCGTTTTGGAATTGTATCTACTTCACTGAAAATGCTTTCTCATGCTCCATTCTGGATTTTATCCCATATATATGCTATTTCTGCCTTTCTAGGTATTGCTGTCATGGCTTAGTGGTTTAGTACCTTGACTCTAGTGCATGGTATCCTGGGTTCGAATCTGACAACTGACTTTTGATTTTCCTGACAGATATGAGTTGAGGACCTGTCAATCAAACATGCCAAAAGCACTTTTAAGCACTTAAAACCAGGTCTGCGCTCGTTTGCGCGGAGGTAACGCATGCGCACTGGCAGTTAGCTTGTGGGAGCGGTGCGCAAACGGTGTGCGCTGGGATAAACCTTAATTGGCTAGTGACACACATGTTCAGCTAAGCACAGCTAGTTGCAAATGGTTTCAGCCTATTAAACCGGTGCTTAGCAACGGGCACGCAGTTTGCAGCTTTTTAAACACTACTCAGCTACGGGCACTCCGTCTCACAGCAGCTTAGCTATCAGTACATTTCTGACTATTTTTATTATTGTGTTACTTCGGAATATATGCTCCATTTCATTCCATTTTACAAAAGGGAATACATTTACATTTGTACAATACTGTCAGGGGGCTTTTTAGTGCTTATTTACAAAAAAAAAAAAAAGGTTGTTGTGGGGGCTCAAACCCTGCCTGCCTACTCTTAGGCTGGCAACTCTACCGCTAAGCTATTACTTCTTGGCTTACTTTGCATATTTAGTTCTTATATCCTTTTCCACTGACTGCTAACTGTGATTGCACTAGTAGCGCACACAGTAGCAAACATTTACGGGGTTTAAAAAAAAAAAGGTTTTAATTTAATTTTATAACATCTCTTCACTTTATACACTGATGGTCTATCGGGCATGTGTTGTGTAGTGTGTTTATTCACATTTCCATGGCCTCTCGTGGCTGTTTACTTTCAGCCATTCTAGTCTTCCGGGCGTGTCCGCTTGCAGGGCTTAGCCTACAGACACGCCCCTACTCTCTTACACGGACCGTAAGAGTTACTAGTGTGATTCAGCATGCCTCATGCACCTCATGCATATGCATGACATGCTGACATCACACAGTTTAACTCAGCCTCCGTGTAAGAGTTATAACTCTTACACGGAGGCTTCCTGAATCTGGCCCATACTGTTTATATTCAAAGAAAAAAGAAACTAAAAAAAACAGTATGTTATTATCTAATACACAGTAGTAAATACACTTAATCATACTCTACATTTACCCTCAATCATATACAAAACAATGATGTAGTATTTTAAATTAATATAAAATCATGTACATGTCAGAATTTAATAACTAATGAAATATATTAAATAAGTATGTTACTAATGATTATATGTTAAACACATGTAGCTATATATAAATTATGTTACATCTATTATGTCCTAACTAATGGTTTTGTGGGAATGACTTCATTTAGTCCTGGGTGTGTAGCTGCATCCAGACATAGCTGCCATTTTATTTCTTTTCACTAACAATGGCTTTAATATTTCCCCCCCTAGGGTTAGGTACAATCACATCCAGTATTGCAAATTTAAAGCCAGTACATCCAGGACTATTTAATATATGACGGGACAATGCATTTTTAGTGTCCTGTTTGTTAATACAATAAATATGGTCATATATTCTGTTTTTAAAAGCGATCCGTCTTTCCCACATAATAGCTTTGACATGTGTCACAAATAGCCAAATAAATCAAATGTTTTGTTTGGCAACTTCCATCAGTATGACACTAGAGGGATAAATTATCTTGATGTATATGTCTATAGTGATGGACATTCTTTCCAGTCTACCATCTACAGGAAAGACACTTTTAGTAATGGATACTTACACGTCAATAGTGCTCATTCATACAAAGTTAAACACAATATAGTCAAAGGTCAATGCATAAGGGCAGCAAGAATGACATCTGTTAGGGATAATATGATAAAAGAGCTGACCTTTATAGGCACACTATTTAAGGAAAAGATTACCCAGAAAGAATGTTAAACGACATAATTACATATGTATCCAGTGAGTGGGGAAACAAATACCCACCATTATTAGGTATTGGCATACATAACAACAAGGGGGAAATACCAACATCAATTATTATAATAAAGCATGTATTGTTAAATATGGGTAACATACTAATGAGGTAAAGGAAATTATTAGTAAAAACTGGAATATACTAACAAGTGATACTATGATAAAAGACAAAGTACCTTCCAAGCCTCATTTTGTACATAAAACAGGGAATAGTCTTAAAAGGATTATAGAAATGAAACAAAACTTTTTTCAAGATAGAAAAACACACAAAATTGGTACTAAAAGGTGTGGGTATTGTAATTACTGTAGATACATATATGAAGGTAACACCATTATTTTAAAAAAACAAAATTAGGACGAAAGTAATCTTTAAACATGGAAGTTGCCAAACAAAACATTTGATTTATTTGGCTATTTGTGACACATGTCAAAGCTATTATGTGGGAAAGACGGATCGTTTTTTTAAAAACAGAATATATGACCATATTTATTGTATTAACAAACAGGACATTAACAATGCATTGTCCCGTCATATATTAAATAGTCCTGGATGTACTGGCTTTAAATTTGCAATACTGGATGTGATTGTACCTAACCCTAGGAGGGGAAATATTAAAGCCATTGTTAGTGAAAAAGAAATAAAAAGACAGCTATGTCTGGATGCAGCTACACACCCAGGACTAAATGAAATCATTCCCACAAAACCATTAGTTAGGACATAATAGATGTAACATAATTTATATATAGCTACATGTGTTTAACATATAATCATTAGTAACATACTTATTTAATATATTTCATTAGTTATTAAATTCTGACATGTACATGATTTTATATTAATTTAAAATACTACATCATTGTTTTTGTATATGATTGAGGGTAAATGTAGAGTATGATTAAGTGTATTTACTACTGTGTATTAGATAAGAACATACTGTTTTTTAGTTTCTTTTTTCTTTGAATATAAACAGTATGTCTTATAATGTAGAATTGTATAGCAACAGTTTTTTTTAAAAAATATATTTGAGATAAACAAATGAATAACCTGATGCAAACAATCAATATAACATCAAGTTATGAATACACATTGTATTCAGTTTTAACTGTAAAGTATGATTTTAACATTGGTAGTATTTAACTACACAGTTTTAAACAAAACAACACTAGTATGTGATATTTTTATAGGAATATTTCTTATTTTTTGTTTCTTTAAACTTGAATTGAGATGTATAACATTTAATTGATTAATTGAAACAAAAGGGCGGAATTTTGTAGTATTTAAGGGTTAGTGATTCTGTGTTTTATGTTCTGAGGAAATATAGTTATCTAGATGAAAGCTCAACCAAGTATCATCTCCGTTGTATTTGTCGGCAATAAAAGAACAGAACTGTGGTTTATCCTTCATTCCTGGTAATTTTTCAGCCTTTTTGGGCTGATTTACTTGAGTTCATTTGCTTGCAAAAAAAACAGACATTCATGACCTAGATATTCAGTCTATGCAAAATAAAATTCTGGACTTGGAGGCACGATCCAGAAGGAACAATATAATTATCAGAGGAATTCCAGAATCTATCAATACAATGATTTAACTTCAACCATTACACAAATACTTGAAATATTGTTCCATTGGATCAAATAGTTACTGCTATAGTACTTCTGCCATATGTTGCATGTGTGTGTGTTGTGGGGGATGCACAGGTAATGGCCAGATACTTCTGCACAGGTGACACGTCTGACACATTCTGGGTGTTCATCCATACATACTGGATGTGTGCTGCCATCCAACCCTGTGATGTGGACACACATTAATCAGCCTGGATATACATATCCGAACAACACCACAAACACAGTACACTACCTTGCTATGTATGCATGTAATTACACAGTTATTCAGTAGTTATGACAGTGATGCTATCCATGCAGCCCACTGGGCCAGTGGAAGCCACAACACACATCGCCAGCACCTTTGCATATGCTTACCACAGACATCCCACATACTGCATGTACTGTGCACACAGATATCTAACCCAGAACAACTGCACACCACTTATTAATCCTGTCCAGTGGACTACAGATACAGGCATATTGTATAACAATAGTAGGAGGCTACTGCAGCACAGGGCAGATTCACATGACGGGAAGGCATCTGTTGTCTGCAGTGTTAAGATGCTTCACATTCACCAAATGCACAGATATTGGCAACATAGTTGCAGACAGTTTAGGTGCAGGTACCCCCCCCCCCCCATTGTCCTACACACGTGTTATTAGTTATCCCAGATGACTGTAACCTCCCTATCCTCTCACATGTCCAGGTGAGAGCCACCCTCATCATTGCAGAACACATATCATCACTGTTACGAAATGGTATCCCTGGATGTGTGCTACATTCACCCCTGGAGGACATAGCACCACATGACAGACTGATATTAATCCCTGGCCATACTACAGGATATGTACCTGAACAGTGCCATACATACACAGTGGTCCCACACCAATGAGGAGGAACCTCTACTGACCCTGGGAACTACTGCATCATATGCACAACTGGCCTTGTGTTCTAAGCTATGGAAGTGTTAGTTATGGCCCACATGTACAACAATATTACATATGTTTATATTTCATGACTATGTACACACAACCTATCTCATGGACATACCTATAGATAGTGAACTATGATACATTTGGAGGTGTCACAGTATACACAGGATTAACCTGCTACTTTGCATTACCTGTGTTTGTGGCAGCTGTTGCTGTGCCAGTGGTGCTGCTTGCTGCTTGCTCCTTGCTGCTTGCTGCTTGGCTTTTGCTGCTGGCAGTCCTAATATTTGTTTGGTTGTTTTCTCTGTCTCTCTTTCTCCGTAGTGTTTGTGCAATGAATGTATTGCGTGAGTGTAGTGTGGGTACTCAATGCTTTTGTAGGTATCTGCATAGGTCCATGTGATGGCCTCTGCACCAATTGTAAGGCAGCATTTGCTAATTGCATGCAGCTGGGTGTGTACTGATTGCATGTCTCACTGTGATTTCAGGACACTGCTATAAAAGGGTATGTGAGATAGGCGTTGCCCTTTCAGATTGTAGGGCGTGGACCATGCTGGTATGCTGTTGACAGTGTTTTGTGAGTGTGAAGGTTAGTACATCTCCCATGCTTCATGCTGTGTTGTAGATTCAGGTTGCTGCATTTATCTTGCCTGTTCCCTGTAGTGAGTGTGTATGCATACTGACACCTACAACTATATGTCATATGTATTGCTATATAAATATATATATATCTGTGTACATATACATACTTTCATATATGTACATTAGCTGACATTATTGGGTACAAGCTAACAATTAGCAGGGCTGTTTCTGTTAACACTACACTAGTATGGGAATCCAGTAATTGGGACTGTAAAAGTCTGCATGACATGCTTTGGGTAGTAGACATACTATATTGCCTTTATCTTCATTCCTACTATTACATGTTCCACTTATTTAGCACTATATTCCTGTATGAGAGTCATGGCTTAGTGGTAGGTCATACAGACTAGTGTTACAATGGTCTTGTGGTAGGGCCTACTAGTATGCTCATATTCTGATTTTGAGTTGAGTATAGGGCCTATCAATCAAAGTGCTGGAGGCACCTTTAAGCAGTTAAAGGGGTTAGTAGGTCTCACAGGAGCCAGGCTATGTTGCAGATTCTGGTTGCTGCATATATCTTCACTGTTTCCTGTAGTGCGTGTGTATGGCTACTGAGACCTACAACTATATTTCATATGTATTAATATATATTTATATATATGTATGTGTAGATATACATACCTTCACATATGTACATTACCTTACGTTACTATGTACAAGCTAACAGGTAGCAGGGCTGTTTCTGTTCACACTGAACTAGTATGGGAATCCAGTAATTTGGCCATTAAAACTCTACCTGACATGCTTTGGATAGTACATCTCCTATATTGCCTTTATACTGATTCCTACTATTACATGTTATATTTATTTTAGCACTGTGTTCTTGTGAAGCAGGCATGGCTTAGTGGTAGGTCATACAGACTAATGTTGCCAAGGTCCTGGGTTCGAGACTGACAGTTGGTATTTATTTTTCTTTCCAGACTTTCAAAATGAGTACAGGACCTGTCAATCAAAGTGCCATAAAGGCACTTTTAAGCACTTAAAACCAGGTCTGCGCTCGTTTGCGCGAAGCTCACGCATGCGCACTGGCGGTGAGCTCTGCTAACACAAGTGCACGCCCGCGCTAATTTCTTTGAAAGAAAAGAAAAAGGGGTGACAGGAAAGTGGTGAAAAAGGGGTCACAAAGAGGGTAAGACAGTAGGGAAACAAGCGTGGGATTTGCAGGAGGGATGTAGGTAAGGCCCATAGATGCCCATGTCTTTGGCAGCAACAGCTGTGCATTTCCATGTATTTTGGTGAGACATTGGAAACCTTTCACCCCTGAGAGAGGTGTCAGGACAACATTAATATTTGTTGTAGAGCCAATTGTAATTAACTGTTTCAATGTCAAGCAGACATGTGTGCGACATGGACAGCTATGTATGGGGCGTAATTTTTTTGTGGGTACAGAGTGCCCTTTTTTTTTTTTTTTTCAGGTGAGAGTGGTATGTCAGGTGAAGGAAGTCAGTATAGCTGGGGAGGTAGGTTGGGTAGGTTAACAGACAAGACAGACAAGACATACAGGGGCGTGTATGACACGGGGGTTACACAATTGACGGGGACGGAGGTTGGGATTTCCAAGATGCATGAGCCCACAGATGGCAACAGTGGAACTGATATCCCCACCCATAGGCAGTTGCCACTGTTCCTTCACAGCCCAGGATGGGGCTGTGCTGGGGCTGTGTAGGCGGGCAATGGCGGGGCCATTAGCTGTGCCACACGAGCCTCAAGCTGGCGTGGGGCCCAAGAACAGTGTCTTGGATCTCCTTCGCACCACAGACCGGACACTGCGGAGGGTGAGTGGACGAACCCTCGGCCACACTTTCAGAGGGGACGGGCCCATCCCTGCAGCGCTTCCACCCGAAGGTGGCACAGGGCCACCGGAGGGGGTTCCCCCCTGGGCACTAGTGCCAGGTGCAGTCACCAGCTGAGGTGGGAGAGGTGGGTCCGCTGGGACCTGCCTTCCCAAGCGTTCTAGGTTTGTGAGTAGTTATGTTAGTTTGGGTTAGTGGCATTGTATTCCATTCAGATTAGTTGTAACAGCATGCATTGTTATTCCCATCAAACAAACACCCAGATATTAACACCATTGAACAAGGGCAATATCAATATCACATGCATTATTTGAACAGAAATACACAGTCAAACAACATGCAGGGTTGATTAATGGCAACAGACCATCAGATTTGCAGGTATGAACAGGGCACATGCACGAACAGACATGCATATATTTTTGAAATGGACAAATGTTCATGATTAATGAAATGTTCACATACCATTATTTAGTGGGTGTTGTTATATGGAATTATAGGGTTGGGCGGAGATAGAAAGTGATGACACATTCATATGTTACACATTGATTTACATTTGTAATAGGTACACAATTAAGTTGAGGCTGATGTTTCAAAATAAATTTTATTTGACTGTCAAGCTACACCTGTTACAAATACATCACTATCCTACTTATTTTGAATTTGATCAGATACATCATCCTGCTACACTTTGATGACAGGACAGGGGACAACTATGGCTGTTTAGTCTGTCAGATAATCATTCATTCTATCTGCAAATTGTTTACTGTGATCACCATATACAGCATTTGGCCTAGACATTCCAGATTCTGACACACTGAAATCAGTTTGGGATATTAAGCTGTACTTCCCATATGCATTTAGTTCTGTAGAAACACACTGGGGCTACTATATTCAGGGGTTATTACTACTTTATTTATTCATACATGACCCTTTTTTGTCACTCTCACACATCCTGCAACTTCACAGTTCAGGTTGGTACTTCTAGGCTTTGTTCACATGTTAGACTGGTGGTGATTCAAACACTTTCCAACAGCCTCACTTCTGTCATGATTCAGCATTTCAACAGGGGATATATCTCACATATGACTACCTCAGATTCTAAAGCTGTACTCTTGGGACTACTGCAGGTTACACTATATTTAATTCATGGTGGGACATCTGTATTACAGCACTGTTTAATTCTATCAATTATATTTCCAGTTGCACTTGCATACTGATGAACTAGTTGCAGCCATACCTGCAGACTTACAATTCCTGCTTGCACATTATATTACTTTTAATCAATACACTGCAGTGTTCTGATACATGCTACAGTACAATATTTATTTACAAGTAATGGGTGGGGTTACTAACCTGCATGGTGGCGCAGCCGCACCAGCCTACGGCCATACATCTCGCGATTCACAGAGCGGACACCTGCAGCTGTAATACGAAAGAAGTAATATTGGACTACACATCTCCATGGTATCGGCCAGTTGAAATCCTTACATACATAAGCAAAATGTAACTTACTCAGTAGTGGGGCGTTGGGCATATCCCGGTCTCCTGGATCCATTCGTCAACTGGTCTTCCTTGCGTCGCTTCAGGTCCGCATGGTGGTGACGGACCTGCTCACCAGTGCGTGGAATGCCAGTAGCATTGGTCAGATCACGAGCCAACTGGTCCCATGCCTCTGCCCTATACGCTCCCCATGAGACCTGGCCCTGCATGAGTTGGGCCTCGTGATGATGGACAAGGAGCCAGACCATGTATCTGGACTCCTCAACGCCCCAACGCTGTGCTCGAAAGCAACGTCCCTCACCTACTCCACTCATTCTGACTGCAGGTCTGTTCTACAATCGTTTCTGCTGTGTATTCCCGCCTATGGGGCTTATATATGCCGCTTTTCCCGCACATTTCTCTGATTGGCCGTTTTGGAATTGTATCTACTTCACTGAAAATGCTTTCTCATGCTCCATTCTGGATTTTATCCCATATATATGCTATTTCTGCCTTTCTAGGTATTGCTGTCATGGCTTAGTGGTTTAGTACCTTGACTCTAGTGCATGGTATCCTGGGTTCGAATCTGACAACTGACTTTTGATTTTCCTGACAGATATGAGTTGAGGACCTGTCAATCAAACATGCCAAAAGCACTTTTAAGCACTTAAAACCAGGTCTGCGCTCGTTTGCGCGGAGGTAACGCATGCGCACTGGCAGTTAGCTTGTGGGAGTGCGCAAACGGTGTGCGCTGGGATAAACCTTAATTGGCTAGTGACACACATGTTCAGCTAAGCACAGCTAGTTGCAAATGGTTTCAGCCTATTAAACCGGTGCTTAGCAACGGGCACGCAGTTTGCAGCTTTTTAAACACTACTCAGCTACGGGCACTCCGTCTCACAGCAGCTTAGCTATCAGTACATTTCTGACTATTTTATTATTGTGTTACTTGAATATATGCTCCATTTCATTCCATTTTACAAAAGGGAATACATTTACATTTGTACAATACTGTCAGGGGGCTTTTTAGTGCTTATTTACAAAAAAAAAAAAAAAGGTTGCTGTGGGGGCTCAAACCCTGCCTGCCTACTCTTAGGCTGGCAACTCTACCGCTAAGCTATTACTTCTTGGCTTACTTTGCATATTTAGTTCTTATATCCTTTTCCACTGACTGCTAACGGTGATTGCGCTTAGTAGCACACCCGCCACACAGTAGCAAACATTTACGGGTTTTAAAAAAAAAAAAAGGTTTTAATTTAATTTTATAACATCTCTTCACTTTATACACTGATGGTCTATCGGGGCATGTGTTGTGTAGTGTGTTTATTCACATTTCCATGGCCTCTCTCGTGGCTGTTTACTTTCAGCCATTCTAGTCTTCCGGGGGCGTGTCCGCTTGCAGGGCTTAGCCTACAGACACGCCCCCTACTCTCTTACACGGACCGTGTAAGAGTTACTAGTGTGATTCAGCATGCCTCATGCACCTCATGCATATGCATGACATGCTGACATCACACAGTTTAACTGCAGCCTCCGTGTAAGAGTTATAACTCTTACACGGAGGCTTCCTGAATCTGGCCCATACTGTTTATATTCAAAGAAAAAAGAAACTAAAAAAAACAGTATGTTATTATCTAATACACAGTAGTAAATACACTTAATCATACTCTACATTTACCCTCAATCATATACAAAAACAATGATGTAGTATTTTAAATTAATATAAAATCATGTACATGTCAGAATTTAATAACTAATGAAATATATTAAATAAGTATGTTACTAATGATTATATGTTAAACACATGTAGCTATATATAAATTATGTTACATCTATTATGTCCTAACTAATGGTTTTGTGGGAATGACTTCATTTAGTCCTGGGTGTGTAGCTGCATCCAGACATAGCTGCCATTTTATTTCTTTTTCACTAACAATGGCTTTAATATTTCCCCCCCTAGGGTTAGGTACAATCACATCCAGTATTGCAAATTTAAAGCCAGTACATCCAGGACTATTTAATATATGACGGGACAATGCATTTTTAGTGTCCTGTTTGTTAATACAATAAATATGGTCATATATTCTGTTTTTAAAAAAACGATCCGTCTTTCCCACATAATAGCTTTGACATGTGTCACAAATAGCCAAATAAATCAAATGTTTTGTTTGGCAACTTCCATCAGTATGACACTAGAGGGATAAATTATCTTGATGTATATGTCTATAGTGATGGACATTCTTTCCAGTCTACCATCTACAGGAAAGACACTTTTAGTAATGGATACTTACACGTCAATAGTGCTCATTCATACAAAGTTAAACACAATATAGTCAAAGGTCAATGCATAAGGGCAGCAAGAATGACATCTGTTAGGGATAATATGATAAAAGAGCTGACCTTTATAGGCACACTATTTAAGGAAAAAGATTACCCAGAAAGAATGTTAAACGACATAATTACATATGTATCCAGTGAGTGGGGAAACAAATACCCACCATTATTAGGTATTGGCATACATAACAACAAGGGGGAAAATGCCAACATCAATTATTATAATAAAGCATGTATTGTTAAATATGGGTAACATACTAATGAGGTAAAGGAAATTATTAGTAAAAACTGGAATATACTAACAAGTGATACTATGATAAAAGACAAAGTACCCTCCAAGCCTCATTTTGTACATAAAACAGGGAATAGTCTTAAAAGGATTATAGAAATGAAACAAAACTTTTTTCAAGATAGAAAAACACACAAAATTGGTACTAAAAGGTGTGGGTATTGTAATTACTGTAGATACATATATGAAGGTAACACCATTATTTTAAAAAAACAAAATTAGGACGAAAGTAATCTTTAAACATGGAAGTTGCCAAACAAAACATTTGATTTATTTGGCTATTTGTGACACATGTCAAAGCTATTATGTGGGAAAGACGGATCGTTTTTTTAAAAACAGAATATATGACCATATTTATTGTATTAACAAACAGGACATTAACAATGCATTGTCCCGTCATATATTAAATAGTCCTGGATGTACTGGCTTTAAATTTGCAATACTGGATGTGATTGTACCTAACCCTAGGGGGGGAAATATTAAAGCCATTGTTAGTGAAAAAGAAATAAAAAGACAGCTATGTCTGGATGCAGCTACACACCCAGGACTAAATGAAATCATTCCCACAAAACCATTAGTTAGGACATAATAGATGTAACATAATTTATATATAGCTACATGTGTTTAACATATAATCATTAGTAACATACTTATTTAATATATTTCATTAGTTATTAAATTCTGACATGTACATGATTTTATATTAATTTAAAATACTACATCATTGTTTTTGTATATGATTGAGGGTAAATGTAGAGTATGATTAAGTGTATTTACTACTGTGTATTAGATAAGAACATACTGTTTTTTTTTAGTTTCTTTTTTCTTTGAATATAAACAGTATGTCTTATAATGTAGAATTGTATAGCAACAGTTTTTTTTAAAAAATATATTTGAGATAAACAAATGAATAACCTGATGCAAACAATCAATATAACATCAAGTTATGAATACACATTGTATTCAGTTTTAACTGTAAAGTATGATTTTAACATTGGTAGTATTTAACTACACAGTTTTAAACAAAACAACACTAGTATGTGATATTTTTATAGGAATATTTCTTATTTTTTGTTTCTTTAAACTTGAATTGAGATGTATAACATTTAATTGATTAATTGAAACAAAAGGGCGGAATTTTGTAGTATTTAAGGGTTAGTGATTCTGTGTTTTATGTTCTGAGGAAATATAGTTATCTAGATGAAAGCGCTCAACCAAGTATCATCTCCGTTGTATTTGTCGGCAATAAAAGAACAGAACTGTGGTTTATCCTTCATTCCTGGTAATTTTTCAGCCTTTTTGGGCTGATTTACTTGAGTTCATTTGCTTGCAAAAAAAACAGACATTCATGACCTAGATATTCAGTCTATGCAAAATAAAATTCTGGACTTGGAGGCACGATCCAGAAGGAACAATATAATTATCAGAGGAATTCCAGAATCTATCCAATACAATGATTTAACTTCAACCATTACACAAATACTTGAAATATTGTTCAATGACTCTGATATAGCTAAACAAATAGTTATAGAAAGAGCTCATAGAGCTCTCAGAGAAGCACAAGCCTCAAACATACCTAGACCAGTATACGTCAAAATACTCAACTACCAGGACGTAAACAAAATAATTTTAACTGTTAAAAAAAATGGAGGTTATATTATGTGGCATAATAATAAAGTTTCTATGGCCCAGGATTTACCATTGCAAATAAGGCAAGCTAGACAAGCATTATCTCCATACTGCAAGTTCCTCATTGAAAAGAATATCAAATTTCAAATGAAATACCCTAACACATTAATTTTTACAGTCGATGGCTCCAAATACTCCATATCTACAAAAAAAGAAGCAAAAGTTACCTTTTTGAAGATTTTCAAGTCCCTTCCAGCTTCGGAAGCTTGATCTGGCCATCCAGTCCGTTTGCAGCAATGTGGATGCTGGGATTCCATTCTTACTACGTCTCGAGGCTTTAAAATCCTTTGTTTGTTCTCTTTTCTTCCCCAGACCCCTTGGTAAATGTTTATTTAGTTTCTTTTACAGCTCCAGCTCGTCTACGAAGATTTTCCGAACTTTTATGGCTCTTACGAACTGAGCCCTTTCGCGAAGCAACAGGAAGTCCTTTGGGTGCTGCTGAGGGTTCATTTTCGAAGTGGCGCATCCGGAAGTCCATCCGTTTAATGGTTCCCCCGTCGCGAGCTCAAAGACAGGATTACAAGCTCAGGAAGTTGGAAAGTCTCTGTTGAGGAAGCGAAAGCTATTTGGACTGTAATACAAGCATTTGTGGACACTTAAAGTATGTAACATGTTTTACTGGTTTAAAGGGAACTGTGAATTCATTCAGGTATGAGTACAATTGAATTAATAATGTACTGGCTTAAAATGTGTTATTTAACTGATTGGTTAGAAGTAATATAGCTTTACCATAGTTATTCTTTTTCCTTAGGTATATTATGCTGAATGTTGATGTGTTGATAACCTTGTAGTATATTTTCTTATTTGTTTTTCCTGTATTACTGATGTGTTTTAATACTGCAAATGGTTAGATAATAAGGGGATTTAGTGTTGGGATAATTAGTAGATAAAGAGACCATGAGACATTACATTGTGGGCTCTCCAGGAATGTAAAGGTTATATTGCTTATATACTGGCATGTGGTTCTGACTGTTTTGAGGACTGTGTTACTCAGTCATCATTTCATAAATTTAACTATATTAGCCAGTAAAGTGAAGTTAGAGTTCTATTTTTATTCACCTTATTTGCTGACATTACAATTCTAGATAATTTAGGCTATATAAATAAAGTCAGATTTAATATTATACTTAAATGTTAAGCATTTGCTTTCTCTGTAGTTCTTTTTCTCTCTTCTAACTAACATTACATATGGTGAATTATCTTTAATTTAATAATGCTATTGTTTAATAGGGGTAGTGTCATATACTTGATTATTTTAGATTTAAATATGGTTGTTAGATAACTTAATGAGATACAACTAATTAGTATAAGTAATAATATATGAGAACTATTAGTGAGGTATGATAGTAACTATTAGTGTAATGAAGACCATTTACTTGATAGGTTTAACTAAATAGTGTGTTCAAGAGCTGTGGATATTTATCAATGTTTATTAGGGAATGTTTTGGTTAGGCTTTGTAGAGTTAGATGTAGCTTTTATAGGTTTTTTTGCATGTTTTTGATGTTATATTTTGTAAGATAAAGAATAGATATTTAGTAAGGTTAGTTACCCATAAAAGTTTTAACAGTATAAAAAACCTATGTATGTCCTGGTCCAGGGGAATAGTGGATAGGCACTGGTTAGGGATGGGATGTCAAGATTGCTTCCAGACAATATATATTGTGCTATTATATTTGAATTTAGTACTGTTTCTCAATTTTAAAATATCCTTAAACGAATTAAAGATCTTAGTATGTGGATAATAGATTCATGGAATACTAAAGGGCTCCAGAACTTGAAAAAAAGGAAATTATTTCTTCATTTATTTCTCCAGTCAAAGGCATATTTTATTTTATTACAAGAAACCCACTTGACCAATGACCAATGGGCTGTTCTTAAGGATAAGAAATGGATTAGAGAGGTGGTAGCTTCAGAAGGGACAACTAATAGTGCAGGAGTGGCTATTATTATTAAAAATCAGTATCAAGAGAAAATTCTAGATTTTAAAATAGACAAAGAGGGAAGATGGTGTTATGTGATTCTTTCATCTACACATTATGATAAACCTTTGATACTTCTTAATATATATGCCCCATGTACCAATCAACAACTTTTTATAGCATCACTTTATTTTATCCTGAATCAATATAATAATTGTTATATAATAATAGGAGGTGATTGGAATACATACCAAGATCCCAAATTAGATAAATCAAGTTCACACAGGTCCTTTAATAATCAAGCAGTGATAGCATTAAAGGAACTTAAAACAGATTTTAAATTATATGACCCATTTAAATACACAAACAATCAAATAAATTCAAATAACTTTACATTTTATTCAAGTTGTCATAAAATGTGGTCTAGGATTGATTTTTTTCTAATTTCAGACGTACTAACTACTTTAGATCCCTGTGTATTTATACAAGCTCGACACTTATCGGATCATTCTAGAATCACATTAATTTTTAACAAAGACACTAGAAATAGTATGCGTCATAGAGGTTATAATTGGTCTCTAAATCCATATTTATTAAATAAAGAAGATATAACTAAAGAAGTTCAAGAGACCTTCAGTCATCTACTAGTTAATCTCTCTAAACACCGGCATCCATCTGATATAGAACGGGCAACGACCAAAGCACAAATAAGAGGAATCTTTCTTCAAAAGGCTACTTATTATAAGAAAATACAAACTAGAGACATACAAGAACTGGAATCTAAAATTAAGTTACTAGATCAGGATTTAATTGGGAACTATAGCAAACAAACTGAAACGGAGTTATTAAAATTTCAAAATGATCTTTTTTTACTACAAAATAGTAAATTGTCATTTTATGAACAGAAAATACTGGTAAAATACGCTAATCATATTCAGACCCCATAAAAAGCACTAGCTCGTATCATTAATCAATTGAAAATACCTTCTCAAATTTCTGAAATACAGTTTAATAATAAAAGATATACCAATACTGAAGACATTATGAATACCTTTGAATTAATATTCTCTCAAATCTATGGCGAGCATCAGGAATTACTTACAAATAAGAGTAATAACGATTTTCTGCAGAAGATTATCTTTCTGAAAATTGGTGATGAGTCTCATGAGAGTTTAATCAAACCAATTTCCTCTGAGGAGATAACAGATACAATTAATAATTTGAAGCCACATAAAGCTCCAGGACCGGATGGTTTGACTACTGAATGTTACAAAACATTTTGTGATATATTGGGTAAAATACTTCCACATGTATTTAACTATATAATTAATAATAAAATTAATGATCCGCACTTCAATGCTTCGAAAACAATTCTTATACCTAAAGAGAATGCAGATCTTCAAAACCCGGATAACTATAGACCTATTTCACTTTTAAATATAGACATGAAAATTATGACATCTATTTTAGCTATTAGATTGAAGAAGGTAATAAACCTAATAATATCTGATGAACAAGCTGGTTTTATAAATGGCAGACAAACTACTGATAATACGTTATCACTTCATACACTAATTTCTTATGCCACTCATACAAATCTTAATGTTTACGCACTCATAATTGAAGCTCAAAAAGCTTTCGATAGAGTTAACTTAAAATTTTTGTTTGATATTTTATCATATTTCAATATACCCCAAGACTTTATTTTAACATTAAAAAAGTTATATAATAATCCCTATACAACTTTATACATTAATAAAAATTTCTCAAAAAGAATACAAATTAAGAATGGTACCCGTCAAGGATGTCCGCTATCTCCTATATTATTCAGTTTATACTTAGAGCCACTATTTCTACATATTAAGCAAAATACTTATCATAATGCCCCAATAATATATGGTACGAAAATATCCATGGCTGCTTTTGCTGATGATCTTAATATTTACTGTACGATGCCTGTTTCAGATACCAAGAAAATACTAAAAGCAGTGGAAGATTTTGCAGAAATATCTAATTACAAAATAAAAAAAAAAAAAAAACTATTTATTTCCTTTAAAGTCGCCTACACCCTTTTCGCTTTTACCATTGGTAGGTCAGTTAAAATCCGAAGAAAAAATAAAATATTTGGGTATTGTTTTCTCAACAGATAATAGAGACTTTTATGTGAACAATGTTAAGCTAATTTGGGATCATATATTGTCTGATTTAAAAAGATGGAATAATCTGAAATTACCAATAATGGCAAAGGCTTCAATTATTAAAATGAATGTACTCCCCAGAATATTATATATTTTTCGAGCTACTCAAGTCTCAATTTCTAGGAAATTCTTTAAGCAAATTAATACGGAATTAGGTAGATTTGTATGGGAACCTAGAAAAACTAGAATATCTTATGATAAATTGATGACTCCGAAAAATAAGAGTGGTTTAGACTTACCGAATTTTGAAGCATATTATTTAATAATAAATGCTAATAGAATTCTAAGAGTGGTTAACTTTGACATGTCCAGTACTAAATGGTCACCCAAGTGGTTGGTTCTGAATTATAAATATGCTGTTAGATTGGGTATTAATGTTAAGGCATTACCTTTTTTAAATAAAGATACCTTTAAAGTGTACGCTTTGATGGAACATATTAGATTATATATAATATCAATACAAAACCTCTTCAAATCACTAAATCTCTTACAATATATGATGACTTTCCAACCATTTCACAAGAACCCGAATTTGAAAATCGGTAATCAATTGATAGATCTTAAAAAATTCCCACTTATAATTGATCTAACCATACTTGATTTATATCCTTACCTTGGTATCTCAATGCACGACATGTTAAGAGAGATGAGCCTTCCTAACTCTTATTTAATTATAATGAGACAATTAAAGGATCTTTCCATAAGTTATTTTAGTAATTTCAAAATTAAAGAAGAAGACTTAACCATTTGTTTAAACTTATGGCAAACTCTTATGCAGGACTTTAAATATATAACGGCTTCATATAATTTGATAAAAGACGTGAAATATAATAACCAAATACTCTTATCCAAATACTGGAAGGATAAATTATTACCGATTGATGATAATAAAATATTGGAAGCAATTAATTTAACCTTAAAATCAGTATCTTTTCAAAAGCTATTATTTACTCAGCTGATATTTAACAACGCTTATTACACTCGTCTCAGTCTGCATAAATTCAACTCTAAAATTTCACCTAAATGTCCATATTGTATCGATCAAACGGCTGACCTTTTACACATGTTCTGGAGCTGTAAATGTATATTCAAACTTTGGAATTCTTTAAAAATTCAATTACAAAAAATGGATTATCAACAGTCCACACTTTCTTGGGAGTTTATGATTCTTCATATTCCTCCAAATAACTTGGACAGATCCCAAATGATCATACTCATAAATATTTTCTTGTTAATGAAGCTTTATATAGCTACAAATTGGCTGAATCCATCTCAGATTTCATGGGAAAACTTTAAAAGTGTAGCAATAAAACATATTTTAGCACATAAATTACTAATTAAAGATCATAAGAAAAATATAAATAATACAAAAATATGGGAGCAAATCTTTAACATTATGTTAGCTTAACGTTCTAATCCACTTTTCCCCGGGAAGTACATACTTAATATGGAGGTTAGTATAGATAAGCCTTATACTGATACTAGATTTTTTAATACTCTTTTTAGAATTTTATCTTAATGTATAATGATCTTATGCAACTGTTGGAAGCATTCATGTATATAATGTATATATGTTGTAGTATTGTATTAACAATTGGAAAAGAATAAAGATTTATTATTGAAAAAAAAATCAGTTTAACAGTCGCTCTTTTTTGCCTCTCTGCTGCTAGCACCACTCTGCAGGACCACGAGGAGCTTTAACTGATTAGGAACAAGCAAAAAAGGTGCGCCAAAGCGGGTTTTTATACAGGAGACTAGAAAGAGCTAGAAATTAGCCCAAAACAGCCAATAAACTACCCGATTCTGTGCTGAGATCACTCCTCCAGGGACAGATAGGCTGCTCAAAGCTCCCCACTCCCACTGGTGAACAAAAAAGCTTCCTTCTATCCAAGTAAGGAAATGGGCAACACAGGAACTATACTAAAGTCCGGAATACAGCAATGCCTGTATTAAGGACTATTCTAGGTAGGGAAAGGCGGGAAACAAGGATATTTTTTTTTTTGTTTTTTAAGAAGCAAACAGCAGAAAATTCACAGTAACAGGCTAGCGCACTCTAGTGAGCAGTCTCAACAGATAAAATGCAACAAAGGACAAACTTTAAAGTGCAATTTGAAAAAAACAGTAAAACAAGCTTAAACAGGTAAAACAGCAGATATAACTCGCTTTTCAGCGAGAAAGGACGTTATCTTCTCCATGAACTACTAGTTAAAGGGTGCTGGCTTTGAAAGCCATTAAACATTTAGCAGACACTGTTAGAAAGGCAGTTTAACACAGTCCACTACATTTAAACTTGCTCATAGTGCATTTTACACTTACCTCCTTGCCTCTCAACAGTCCAGATTTTCATAGAGCATTCAGATTATTGCTTCATATTTTTGATCTGTTCCTTATAACATCTGTAGTTTTCAGATAAACCACCAAGGACTGATATATATTTGAATTTCAGGGTTTGTATACTTCAGAAAATGCTTGCCAACATATTCTGTGTTCTATCCACTTTTAAAGGTCATCACAGGAATTTAGGGGCACATTACCAGTACAGACAGCAGACTGAAACAACATTTTTTTGTCCTGTTGCTGTCATTTGTTAGTCAGTACAGGCAGATTATACTGCCGAGTGTTGGACCTGAACTTAACTTCAGCAGGGTGTGCATAACATTTGTTAAAGTCGGGTTATCCACCACTATAGCACTTAGCTGATTTGATGTTTTCTGAATATCAGAGTGTAATCACCATGCTTCATGCACTACATATAATTTAATTGTTTCAATTTACTGTTTGGTACCAAACAACAGTAACTGAGTATAACAAGATCAAACATTCATACAGATGTACCTCTCCTGCAGCAATATATGATTACTGCAGTACTGCTTATGCATAAAGAAGGGATTTTGGTTCACAGTTTATTCTGTTGACCCAGTCATCTGTTGAAGTTTTTCTCAACATTTTGTTTTGAATGTGTTTCATCGCAAATCATTTCAAAAAGAAAAAATAACTATTAGTTTAAATGAATGAAAACTGAACATAGAAAAAAGTGCCTTTTCACTGGTTGAAGAGGCAAGCCGAGCAAATGGGAAGAATTAATTTCCTACATCCCACACAATATGCTGAATACAGCTGATAGAGGGACCTTTAGAGAATTGCTACACTACCATAAATCGTGAAAATGTCTAGTTCCTTTTCATCAGTTTTCTCAAAGGAAAGAAAGGTTTCCAGGGTTAATCTGAATGCACCTAAATCAGTAAGTTGCAACTGAAATATTTTAAGAAAGATAAAAACCTTTTTGTTATTCTTCTGTTGCAGCCATTTTTATATGCCAGGAATACAAATATTTGCAACTGGCTTGGGACAATTTTTTTTTTTTTACTAGCATTATCAAAACTGGATGTCCCCTTTTTTGTTAATGTGTGAGTAAAGTTGTTGCACACAGGGTAGCATTTAATATGATGCATGCATGTCTAGGTATATATGTGATCTTATAGAAGTATCTGAAGACATTGGTCTGCATTCATGTCTCTTTAAATTAATCACTTTTGCTGTCATCATATGCCTTTGATTTGCCTCACCTTTCCCTTCGTCACTGTTTACCATGTTATATCGCCATACTAAGAAGCTGTCATTGCATAGTCTGGAAGAAACCTCTGTTCTCTTCCTTGTACAGGTTTCTAATAAGAAGAGAGCTTTGGGTGGATTTCCTCCCAACTCTGCTGTCACCTGGCTCACATAGATTGAAGGTCCAGCTCAGTACTAGGATGAAGTAGGTACAAGAACTTTGCTTTTTGTTTAAAGCTACATTCATCCTAATAAAATATCACCTCTATGATAGGTTTAAAGATATACGGCATCTGATACACTACCTGGCTTGCTGATCAAAGCCCATTACAAAAATAAGCCTTCAGATCTTACTGAAAAATATGATGGAGACCATCTCCTTTCTGGTGTGTTATGCAGGCTGCTGTCTTTGACATGGGTACATTCTGAGGTGGCAGAGTTCTGGGAGGTACATTTATATGCCGACAGCACTAGCTGCATACTTTCATACTACTAAAATGTGAGCAATAATGTGTTGTGCCAAGCCCAAAACAAAACGAGCTATGTACATGCTAACCACTCTACAAAAGGGCCAAATGGTGTCATGGTGCACAAGACACCAAGATAGACTGAAGCTCAACCCATATGCTGTTGCAACATAAAATAGCAAACCTGGGGTTAGACATGAGTGACCAAATGCTCAGAAATGAACTCAAGAGCTAAACTCCACCAAAGCTATGCTTACTTAATCTGGTGGACTTCTTTGAAAAGGACACCAAAGCAATGGATGAAGGAAAAATAGTACACACCAGATATCTTAACCTGGCCAAAGGTTTTGACACAATCCCCCACACAGGCATAGTAGAGAAGCTAATAAACTGGGAATAAACCCCTATGTCTCCCACTAGGTTGTTGAGTGGCCGACAGGATGGAGGAAATCAAAATAGGGGAATTAATCTTCTCAAAGAAACCAGTCACCAGTAGAGTTCACCAGGATTATGTGCTCGGACCTCTCCTGTTTGGCATCTACTTCTCTGAAGAAAAATACCAAAAAGCTCTGGCATATCTAAGTTTGCAGATGACAGAGAGCTAGAGGCAGTCATTGAATACCCAAATGACTTAGCCAACCTGCAGAAAGGTTTGTTACAAGTAAATAAACGGTGGCAAAATCATGGACTGAAACTAAATGTCAAAAAAGTGCATTATTGTATCCTTTGAGAAGCCTTCTACCCCAGGGAATTACCTCAATAATTCACCCCCTGAGTTGACCCAGTTCAGGATTTTTGAACTCATGTGGACAGTGACCTATCTTTTGAACAACATGTGTCCATTGTCATAAGAAAGTCCTGTATTGCACAGCTTATAAATAAAGGGATTGTGTCTAGATCTAGGGATGTTATCGTCCCACTTTACTTAACCCTCATTAGGCCAGTTATTGAACATAATGCCCCTTTTAGCATGTATCTGTGCAGACTCTTGCAACAGCTGGAATACCCACATTGATACCCAACTAAAAGGATAAAATGCCTAAACAACATTTCTTCCAGGATCTAGGACTAATTACTGATGACATGTTTCAACAAAACTGAAATTGTAGAGCACATTTCCACGAAAAAGCACTTTTGCGAAAGTCTGCAAAAAAAAAAAAATCACAACATTTAAAAGAACAAACAGTAAAGATGTTTATGCAGGGGGGCAAGCCCTCCTGCACTTCTCATGTGGGGGGCTGTACCCCCCACCCCCCCCTACTTTTATATTCTCACTCTGAGATCACACTACAGTGGGGAAAAGGGAATATTCACTTATCCCCACTGTAAATCTAAAAAAATTCCACCAAGGCACATGAAATACTGAAAAACTGCAAAAGGTGCCAAGGGATACGAAGACCACCAGCCAAGTGACAGTGAAGGGTGTTTATTCAACCAAAACAGATGTTCCACAAGCACATTAATGCTTCACAAATACAATACGTTTTTGTTCATCACAAACTTCATCAGATGTGGATGGAGAGACACTGAGCTCTTCATGGGGCCCTGTAGCAGGGTGGTTGTATTCCCTTATCCTCACTGTACTGTGATCTCAGCAACAGCCAATCTGTCATGTTTTTTTTTTTAGCTCACTTTAGTGAGAGTGCACTTTTGTGAAAGTGTGCTCCCCCCGTTTTGGTTTCAGTGAAAAGAGCTTTCGCTCAACAGTCGTAGACCCATCTTCCATGGATTGACTCAAAGCCTGTCATTATACTCTGCATTCTACAGACTGCTAAGAGGTAACCTGTGTCTAGCATGCAAGGCATCCTCCTGCCCTCTACTGATGGATTTACTGTACATCAGTAAGTCAAATAGTATCATAAATACCAATCTAAACTTCTTCTGCATCATCAACAGAATGGTTTGGATGGACAGAATCATCTAGCAGAAGGTACCACTACTCTGAAATAGTCTGCCCATCCACATAAAACAAAGCTCATCTTTATCCATATTGAAGTGCAACTTGGTGCTATGGATGGGGAACAGAAAATGTACCCCAGGACTGCCACCTGTGCTGCAAATGGACAGAGGCAGCTCCTAAATGTTTTATCCCATTCATTGGTGCTCTCAGTGAACCTGTAGTATGTTCCCAGTTATTCTCATCAGGGGTAATATATAATTATGGACAACGGGATGGGTAAGGCCAGTGTAACACCATATGGGGTAGGTTAATATAAGCACCAAAAGGGAAACTGTCTAAGCGTAAAATTACCTGCTAGGGCAGCTAATTTAGTATTTACCAATGAACCTATAAGGAATGAGCTGAGAAGACAAGAAAACAGTGAAAGAAGCTATTTATACATTTATAGATATAATTGTGTAGAACTTATTTCTAATACAGTAAAAGAAAGGAAGTACCTTCAGCTACTATAAGTACATCGTGAAACTTCTACAGGGCATTTAGAAAAGATACCATGATCATCACACCAGTCCTGTCTCAAGTGCTAATACAGATTTCATCTTTGTTTGGATAGACATTTCTCAGCTAACATACCACTAAACCCTAAGACATACAACAAAACAAAAAGTGTAGGGTCTGCTTTGTCAAAGCTGCAAATGTGTGTGCTAGGGGTACTAAAAAAAGGAAAATAATGTATGTGAGGAGCATCAAAAAAAAAAAATATATATATATATATATATATATGTGTGTGTGTGTGTGTGTGTGTGTGTGTGTGTGTGTGTGTGTGTGTCTGTAACAGTACTGCCTGGACTCCATTGTTACCCTGTGAGGTGCAACTCACTTTAGAGTCTACCACACTGAAGAAAAAATAAAATATGGAAAACAAAAACACATGCAGACTTGAAAGTTCTTTCTCTTCTAAGTAAGGTCTGTTATATACAGTGATAAAAATATAGTAGCTGACTCTTAAAATCTTTATTACACAACAGTTTTGATAACACAAAACTAAAATCGGGGATAGTTGAAATTTCAGGTCCTTGATCATTTTATATGAACATGCTATAAATTTACTGTGTTGTAGAATGGCTTGGCATAATGAGTTACATTTCATTAAGTCATCTTTATTGATGTTTAAATCCTGTAGGTAGCGTATACACAATTCTTTAATCTGTTTTAAGATTGACAAATATGTCTTGGAAAGACCCAGTTGGTTTCTTATTTCATGAGTGGGACAGTTCAAATATGGGTAAAGATCTTGTAGTGTTAGATTAAATATAAGTGGGAATTTTTTCAGGTCTAGTTACTGGTTATTAATTTTTAGGTTAGGATTTTTGTGAATAGGTTGTAGTATCATCATGGGTTGATGGAGATTTACTGACTTAAACAGATTTTGTGTTACTATTATAGAATTTTTAATGTATTCCAATAGGTTATATGCTTTGATGTTTTTATTACTTAAGAAAGGTATTGATTTGGGATTTATATTCAGGCTTTCAATATGTTAAAACCTATTTTTACCCAATGTGGGGTCCAGCTGATTCCTAGCTTATTGTAATTTGCAGTTCTTAAAATTCTATTGGCGTTTATGATTGAATAATAGTTTTCAAAATTTGGTAGGTCTAATCCACCTTTGTTTTTCGGAGTCATCAGTTTATCATATGAGATTCTGTTTTTTCTTTTTGGTTCCCATATAAATTTAGCAAATTCAGTGTGAATTTGCTTGAAAAATTTCTTAGGTATTGATAACCGGGAGGACATGAAGATATATAAAAATCTGGGCAAGATATTCATTTTTATAATTGTGACTTTAGCTAATGGTGGTAAGTTCAGATTTTTCCATATTTTTAGATCAAGTAGAATGTGATCCCACTTTTGTTTGATATTATTAAGATAGAAATTTTTATTATCTGTAGAGAATGTAATTCCTAAATATTTAATCTTTTCTTCAGATTTTATTTGACCTATCAATGGGAGCAGTGAGAAAGGTTTCGGAGATTTTAAGGGGAAAATGTTTGATTTTTTTAGGTTTATTTTATAGTTTGAAATTAGTGTGAAGTCTTCGATAGCAGATAGTATTTTTTTGGTGTCTGTAGTTGGCGTTGTGCAATATATGTTAAGGTCATCGGCAAAAGCTGACAGAGA
This sequence comes from Protopterus annectens, assembly GCF_019279795.1. NCBI lineage: Eukaryota > Metazoa > Chordata > Ceratodontiformes > Protopteridae > Protopterus > Protopterus annectens. The sequence continues at coordinate 870,343,265 of NC_056748.1, forward strand.
ATTTTTTATGCTGTATATTACTGGGGCATTATGGTATACATTTTGTTTGATGTTTAAAAATAGGGGTTCTAGATATAGGTTAAACAATAATGGAGATAAAGGACACCCTTGATGTGTGCCATTTCTAATTTGTATTCTGTTAGACCACCTTTTATTTATATATAATGTTGTATAAGGGTTGTTATATAGTGTTTGTAGGGTTGAAATAAATTCTTGGGGTATATTAAAGTAAGGTAGGATTTGGAATAAAAATTTTATGTTGACTCTATCAAAGGCCTTATGAGCATCTATAATTAGTGCATATATATTTTGGTTATTTTGGTTAGCATATGAAATTAGTGTGTGCAGTGTTAATGTATTGTCATCAGTTTGTCTAAATGTTAAAAAAACAGATTGCTCACTCAAAATAATTATATCCGTTATTTTTTTCAGTCTATCAGCCAGGATAGATGTTAGAATTTTAGTATCAATAGTGAGTAATGATATGGGTCTGTAACTGTCTGGGTTTTGAGGATCTGCTTTTTCTTTGGGTATAAATATCGTTTTGGATGCATTAAAGTGTATATCATTAATTTTATTGTTTATTATATAGTTTAATACATGATATAATATTTGTGCAACAATGAGATAAAATGTTTTGTAAAACTCCGCAGTAAGGCCATCTGGGCTGGGAAATTTATGTGATTTAAATTTTTTGATTGTTGTTATTGTTTCTTCCATGTTTATTGGCTCTATTAATTCTTTTCGTTGTTTCGCATAAATTTTCGGAAAGTTCAGTTTTTGTAGGAAGTCTGTACTATTTTGATTTGTAAGTAGGTGTTTTTGTTCTCCATAAATTTGTGAGTATAAAATTTCAAAAGGTTTTATAATGTCTTCAGTTTTTGTGTAGCTCTTATTCTTATAGGATAATTCCAAAATTTGAGATGGTGATTTAGACTGATTAATAATCCTTGCCAGAGTTCTTGACAGTGTTTGTATATGGTTAGCATATTTTGCAAGCATTTTAGTTTCATGAAATTATAAATTATTGTTGTGAACCAAGAATAGGTCTTTCTGGCATTTCAATATTTCTGTTTCAGTTTGAGTGTTATATTTTTTAATCAGATCCTGTTCCAATGATTTAATTTTAGCCAATAGTTGTTCTTCTTTGAGTTGTATTCTTTTATAGTGAGACGCTTTCTGTATAAAGATACCTCTTATCTGGGCTTTAGTTGCTGCCCATTCAATATCAGGAGGGTGATTTTGTTTTATTAAATTGTCTAAGGACCTTTTAAGCATATCCTGTACTTCCTTTTTGTTTAAGAGATTGGGGTTTAAAGACCAGTTATATCCCCGATGTAGTAAGTTGGTTTTGGTGATCTTGTTAATATATAATGTAATTTTAGAGTGGTCCGATAGGTAACGAGTATGTATGGATACTGTGGGGTCAAGATTAATTAGTGCTTCTGAAATTAGAAAAAAGTCAATTCTCGACCACATTTTATGACAGCTGGAGTAAAATGTGAAATTATTTGAGTTATTTGTGTTGTTACCATATTTGAAGGGATCAGATAAATTAAAGTCATATTTAAGTTCGCTTAATGTTAAAACTGCTTGCTTGTTGCATGATTTCTGTAGACTTGATTTATCCTTTTTTGGGTTCTGATATGTATTCCAGTCCCCTCCTATGATCATGTAATGGTTATTGTATTGGTTTAAGATAGGGTACAATGATGCGAAAAAGGAGTGCTGGTTGTTACAGGGTGCATATACATTGAGAAGTAATATGGGTTTATCATAAAGGGGAGTTGAAAGAATTATATAACACCATCTTCCTTCTTTATCTATTTTGGATTCTAAGATTTTATCTTTGTAATGATTCTTAATGATTATAGCTACTCCTGCACTGTTTGTTTTGCCTTCAGATGCTATAATTTCTCTTATCCACTTTTTTCCTTTGATATCCGACCATTGTTCATTAGTTAAGTGTGTTTCTTGAGTTAGTAAAAAGATTGCCTTAGACTGCAGAGCTAGATGTAAAAACAGTTTCCTCTTCTTAATGTTCTGGAGCCCTTTAATGTTCCATGAGTCTATTTCCCACATTTATAAAGTTTTTTGTTTTGTGAAAGACATCTTGAATATTTGTGTAAGTATGTTGGGAAGTTTTTAATTCTTATCAATAACATGTTATGAAAGCATTCTTTTATTCCCGTCCCTTCCTGTGCCTACCCACTAATCTCCTGGACCAGGAATTTAACAGGACCTTACAAGATTTGTTTTTTGTATTTGTTTGTGTTATTGGTATATGAATACCTTGTGTATTAGTATACCATGGGTGAAAGAGCCTTAATGGTCCTGTGTGACCTAACACTATTTGTACAAAGCCAGTCCCACTCATTCCCTCACAAACACTACTTCTGCAATCCACGTCTCTTCTTGTGAGATTTGAAATAAGGTATTAAAGTTGAAAGAAGACTATTTTAACCAATTTTGATCATGTCGAAAGGCAGGTAACAATTATTTAAGCAACTTACCCAGAATCCTTACTCCCACTGTTTTTATTACCCCTGCCCTGTGCTGTTTCAATCTTGGATGTTCTTATGCTTAAAGAAGGTCTTAACCCTACTTTTGTTTTGCAACAGATTCACTATATGTCTTCTGGCTTACTTTAACCATTCTTATTCTGATGAGTCCTGGAGAAAACAATATAATTATACAACTATCTACACCTATGCATATACCTGAATATAGACACACTTAGTTAGGGAATCATTAGAGATCAATTCAAGTAAGTGTGAACCTTATTATTATTATAGCATTGTGGAATATAGGATATAGACAAAAAGAAAGTAAGTACTCTATTACCCTTACTGCATTATCCAGTAAATAATGCAAGAGAACACCTAGTTCCAATCTAAACTTTGTAGTAGAATCAATACATTAACCTGTGTATTCCTTTAACATCACCGTTAAGCAAGCTCATGTTATATTAGTTTCAGCATCAAATGTAATGAGTACTGTATGCATTCACGTAAACTGAGTTTAGGTATATTGTACCAAAATAAAAATTCCTCAGTAACATGTCTTATGTTGGGCATGCCAGGATTGTTGCTTTATACTATTATTGGATAGTAGAATGTGCGGACTTCGTTTACAGTTCTATGAGGTTAAATTTACCAAGGTCAAGTATATATTTTCCAAGGTAGGATGCTTTAACGCTGAGTTCTCAGGTATTATTTATATGTTTCTGTATGTGGTACAGTATTAACTTTACTTGTATTATAATTTGTATTAATTTACTTCATTTACTGTTTTTTCGTGTAATGTTTAACCAGCAAATTTCAAGTCCTGACATAATAATGTCAAAAAGGTGATTTTATATAGAATAGATATTTCAGCTCTAATGTGTGTGTTAGTGGTAGCACAAGGATTCTCATATTATGCAGATTATAACATGTTAGATTTTGTATAAGGTATCAAACCTGTCATATACTCTTCTGTTAAATATAATTAAAGGTTTAAAGAGGGCATACTAATCTATGTGTAGTTTACCATAGTAGAAAATAAGCCCTGTGTATGAAACCTCAGGAGTGTGTTCCTTTAAGAATGTGTAGTTTATTGTATTACCATTTTCTGTTCACATGTTTATTAGCAGTGTATTATACTTTGGTAACTCTATTAATATTATATACAGCTGGAAACATTAGCTATAAATGGTAACCTTAAAAAATGACTTTTGGTATCTGTGTATGGAAAGACTATGTGCTTAAACTGTACCATTTTCATTTTTACAGATTTCTCATCAGTGTATTACTATTTTTTTTTACAGTTCCATTGATCTTCTTTCCGAGCTTCTGGACAGCTAAGCCGATTACTTAGCTTCTCGAAGGGGGACTGAGTATGCAGACAGACTTCTAGAAGTGTCACCTCTAAAAACGGCTTCTGAAGTAGTAAATGGAGGTTCAGTTACTCCCATGGGAAAGTGAGCATGTTACGGATGTTGTGCACTTCCTGTTGGGTCCCTCGTGGCTTGGAAAACAAGCAGCAGGGTCGTGCCAATCCAAAAAAGCGGCCTGGAGTAAAATAGGAGCAAACCAAAGGAAAAGTAAGTCCACGGCTGTTCTTTTGAGTTCTATCCGATCTCGGAGACTCAGTAGTCACATCGGAAGGTGTAGTTAGATATCCAAGGAGAGGATTCTTTTAAAAACAGACATAAAGGTAGATTTTGCTTCTGTGATGTTGGTAACTGAGTACTTAACCCCATCAACAGAAAATAGCAAAGTATCTGGGTACTTCATTTGAAATTTTATGTTTTTATCAATTAGAAATTTACAATAAGGAGGCATAAGCTGTCTGACTTGCCTAATTTGAAGGGGCAAGTTCTGAGCTAGAGAGATTTTGTTGTTATTCCATATTAGGGGACCCCCATTCTTCTTTGCAGATAATAGTACTATATTAACATCTTGAAAGTTAAGTAATTTGACAAAGACTGGTCTTGGCAATTTTGAAGTTTGAGATTCTCTCAAGGCTCTGTGAGCTCTCTCAATTATTATTTGCTGTGCTATTTTTTGGTCTTTGAGTAGTGCTGCAAATATATGTGTGATGGAAGGAATCAGATCATTGTGCTGAACATTTTCTGGTATGCCTCTAATGATTATATTATTCCTTCTGGATCTTGCCTCCAGGTCAATAATTTTAGCTTGCATGGTTTGTATACCCGCTTCATGTGAGTCAGCTTTTTTAGATAGCAGGGCTATTTTTACCTCATTCTCCACAGTTTTGGCTTCATATTTGTCCATTCTTTCCAAGATTTGGTTGAAAGAAGTTCCAAATGAATGCAGTTGAGCAGACATTTCTTTTATTGCCTCCTGGATAGGCAGTAAAGCAGTTTTTACATCATCTAAGTTTGCTAGTTGATCTGTTTTATTTTTATTCCCTGATTTAGCAGTGTCTTGTATTTTTGTTACTTTCTGCCTTTTAGAGTTCAAATCTTTCTCCGGAGATAATAATTCTGAGATTTTGGTTTTTGTTGTTGTAGTGTCCATATTTTTATCTTCTTTTGACATTTTGTGGAAGTAAGGCGTCTTAATTTATAGATAGAGGTGAATGTGTAAAGTACCCTGAGCACACAGCTTTTTTTCTCTGTTTCTTCTCTCAGCTCCAGATAATTTGATATAATCTTGATAGATTTGTTAATTCTTCAGGTTTATTTTTCCCTTTTTGGTTTTAAGGATATAGATTAGAGTTGTTATTTCTGTATACTTTGCTTAAATAGGTCCTGGTATTTCCTCTGGGTTGATTTTATTCCAAGAGTATTGAAGAGCTGTAGATTAGCAGTGCTTACAGAACGGCAGCCATCTTTGAATTCTGGGGTGTTGTTTTGAATGTTGCTCAGTATGTGAATGTATACTAAGCATAGAATATTTCTTTACTGAGTAATCAATGTAGCAGGAGTAAAACTGCTATATAGGTCAAAGGAAAATGTGTATTTTCTTTATTGGCCATATACTGTTGTGAAATTGCAGTGATTTGAAGAGCTAAAGTGGTGCCACCAAATTCAGAACAAAGCTTCATTGAAATCTCTAAAGGTAGAAGTCGTAGCTGCAGTTTATAGCAGATCATCTTGTTGTTACCATTTGAAAGTTTGATAATAAAATTTCAAAAAAGGACTTGTGTGGCTTTTATAGAAAGAAACCAGCTACATTGCCTCATAAACCTTCACAATCACAGTCTGACATTTTGTATTATTGGGAGTGTTGTTACTTTGCTCAGTAAGTCTTTTACAGCAATTGTCTTGCATTCTTAACTGATTGAGTTGCGTAATGAAATGTCAAAGGATACTGAGAAATGGCATTTTATACATAGGTATCAGATGCATTGTCTCGTACAATTTGCTTTATACTTAATTTTCAGTAGGGCATTTTCTTAAGCTTCTGAACAGTATGGGCTCTACTGCAATGGTCTAGATTTCTTTTCTTCTGAGTTGTCATTATGACAGAAGTAAAAGTTCTACATATTTAACCAGATAATTTCAGCTAAAATATTGTGTTTTGAAGGAAGTAGCTGAAGTGAGGGGAACAAATTGAGTTTAAGCTGCACTGTTATCCCTAAGGGAAAAAGAGAAGTTTTAGGTGAATTTTATAACTGATTATATTGTTTTCACTGCTTGAAATATCCATGGTGAAATTTCAAAAGGGAACTAATATATATATATATATATATATATATATATATATATATATATATATATATATATATATATATATATATATATACTGGATACATTTTGTTCATATGACTTCATTCTCACACTGGCATTTTGGTTTCCATTTGTGTTATTGGTTTAAATTTTGGTCAGTATTCCTAATGCAGTAATAGTTTAGAATATGTCTTTGCCATTACATCAAAAGTTGTCTTGTATATTTTACAAATAGAAACATGCATATGTGCATACATACACACTTATATAATCTGGGTGTATGTCATTTGATCTAGAAGGCAGAAAATCTCAACACAGTTGGTCTGAACACACTTCATCTAACCCAGCATAACTAAAATAAGCAGAAAAATGTTTTTGCAGAAGAAGCCCTTAGCAAGCCCCCTACATCCCCAAAACTTTTATATAACATGTTCGTAGTCATGCTGCTCTAGAAGAAAAGGGAAAAACACTGGAAGTGCACACCTTTGCTGACAATCCAGCACACTCTCATAAAGCAAACAATATTGAAAACTAACATGGTGTGAACATAAATACCAAGGATGTACTAATAGTATCATTTAGTGCTTGTGCTATTTAGTGTATTTCCAAGAACTTCATCAGAACAAATACTGGAACATTACATTTTTCATGGATTCATTAAGAATCGTTAGTCTTTGTACAAAGCCTATGATTATAGCTCATAAGCACAATGTGCATCAGTGCTCATTGAATATGCATGCTGTTCATTGCACTTAACACAATTCCATGCACCATTTTGTTGTCAGCAGCAGTATTGGTGACTATGAAACAGTGCTGGGAGCATGAACACACAATGTAAGCAAAAGTAAGAACCAAAACACCTTCCAAATATGAGCAACCGACCATGTAATACCTGAAAACAGTTACCATTCTTTAAGACTTAAGAAACAGTTAAGCACTTTACTCCAAACCATCACTATAGGACATTTTCATCCCTGCCAACACAGAAACTAAGGCTGCTTTCTGTAATGTCCTCTACCAGCCCTATTAGCTCCTGTCAGGTGACAAAATTACCACCTCCACTACTACCGCTCCTGGAGGGTACCACTGCACCAGCAGGTGGGACAGAATTACCTAATGTAGGTGGAGTAGGAAGGGCAGGAGTTGTGGAGGCAATACTGACCGGTTGTGACCCAAATGTGCTGGATACCTATGTTGTTTATATTGTTTCTGACACAGCCACTTGAGGAGGTATGTTGAGCCGAACCCCAGTGGTTGCTCTACCTGCCTGTGCTAATGGTCATTTTGTTTTCAGAACCAATGTACTGTACAAAAATAAATAAATAAAAGAAGAAATAAAGGTTGGGGTGAGGTAAAAAAAGAGAGAATTAGATTTATGGCATGTCGCAATATTTAATTATGTCAGTACTTAAAAATAATATTAGAAATCAGAAATACACCTTAGCCACATCCAGGTGTGATGGGCAGTCATGAATGTCATAAAATCAATCCATCACAATGGCATGATATGCCTAATAGAATCTTTTATTTCACTGTGCCCTGTCAGATATCTGCTTCCTAAGGTATAAAAGCATAATTGATTATTGAATTGCTAATGACATGCAGTATTGAAATTAGAATATCATAAAAATATTAGCCTGTAAAAAAAATCAAATATTTATTTCTCGGTATTGAACCCAATCACACAAGTAATCTAAGGTACTTATTGCCGAAGTAATTACTAAGAGCTGTTGAAGCAGGCATGTAGGTTTGATATTCAAATAATAGTATATCTGCTCCAGATGATATATAGTGATGGAGTAAGAACACTTCTGTGCCTTGCAATCAAAACAGATGCATACTTAACCCATGCCTCTCTGAAGCAAATGAATCTCTCCTGATATATTTTACGATTTTCTGCAAACTCTGCTGCAGCTATACAATAGAAAAAGAAAAAATGCATATATGAAAGCATAATAAATAACTGCATTGGCTGGTTGGCTAATAACTGCCATATCATAGCCTGGTAATGGATCAGTATGCTTTCCCAACTGAGGGATGTTTGCATTCTGAAATTTATCCTCCCAGGAGGTCCCTCTTGTATCTCTTCATGTCACAGTAGTGGTGACGACATTCCTCCCTACTGCATGGGATGCACAGGAGACGTCCTTGGCCAAGTGATTCCAAGCCTCAGGCTTGTACTGAGACCCAGTATATTCCCCCTGAGGAAGCCTCCAACTGTAGTGCTTCACAAGGAGTGCCACAAAAATCCTCAACTGATCAACACCCCATCTTTGTTTTCTAAATGGAACACCATCTCTACCATCACCAGGCATGTCTGCTGCAGTCGAGCCAGAAATATGGGTCTGAAATGACACCCCTTTCAGATCTCACATGTGACAGCTTGTGCGCAAAGATGCACAGCCTTGACAATTGCATTTGCAAAATTAGAAGTACAGTAATGGCTTGCTAGATACATTGGCAATGAGTACATCAAAAAGCAGAGAAGGTGTTAAAAATGGCAGTGACATTTGGATATGTCTGATGCTGACACTATTGAGACATGTTCCAGTGTTAAATCCTAATATGCTTTATGTGCTTTATTATAATCATGGTCATTTGAAGGAAAAAATTGTATGACGTCTGACATATTGGTATGTTGGGATTTAGATGCTGAAAAGATTGAGTAGAACCAACTGGGAATTGAACATAAGGGGAAAAATGATAAAATGTTAAACTTTGCTGATTAAATATCACTGCAACAGGAGAACTTACTTGTTCAGATTGTAATTAGAGGTATACTAATTTAAGAATGAATGTAGAAATAATGAAGAGATGCCTGTCTGCCTCTGACTTAACTTAATAATAGGACTGCATTTCTATGTGAAAGGCAGTGTTTGTGTTTGTAAATATATCTCAGATGCATGCAATTGCATGACACAAGCAAGACATGATGAGTTAGGTTACATACATACTTCATAACACATACTGTCATAAACAAATAGGTTACGTGAGAGGTCAGTAATTAGAACAAAAATATTGTACACATCATACCTCTATGTATTTGCATTTTACATTAACTCATTAACACCAATGTGGTGTGGATTTCAGTATCCTTACAGTTTATACACATCCTTGCATTCCAGAGCATTTTTCTGAAAAATCAACTTAAAAGGCATATGATAATCAGTGCTTTTCTACAGCAGGACATCCCAGATTAACAGTCTTAGTGTCATTTTATTAATAAATTCTTGCCCTTTCTAATGCTGCCTATTATAAGGAGCTATGGGTGTTTACTGGAGGTATACAAAAAAGACACTATAGGCTTGTATGAGTTAAATATCATCATTTTCATATTTAACATATTTATATACATTATACTGGACTTCTCTAGCAAGCAGTAATGAAACATTTATTGCAATAAACATTCTAATGATACTGTTCACTTACTGTGACATTCCTAAGCAAAATATGGTGACAAATGGTACTTTGACACCACTTTTTAAAAGTATCTGTCAATTGAATTCAAACCCCGCATCTTCTGTCTTCTCACTTTATTATGACTGCCCTTATACCACAGAGAAAGTTAGCTGACAGGCTGAATTTATTCACTGAGTAATATCCATAGATTCATAGGTTTATAGGTGTTTACTAGGCTAATGACCACAAGGGTCTTTTTAAGCCTAGCCATGCATCCCAAATATCTGACAAGTTCTGATACCTTAGATAAGTGTAAGCATGGGCCTGGGAGCTGAACCATTTACAGGTTACTTGTGTCCATTAGAGACATAGGCCAGAATTTTGATGTCCACACACTGGCGCCAGGTTGGTTTCTGCATCAGAAGACAGCTTGAACTGAATTTTTCACTTTTTTAACTTAGGCAGTGAACTATGTTTGTACACTGCTGAGTGGAGTGCAATTGCAAAAGGCATTAGAAAAAAAAATATGACAGAGAAAAAAGCTAACAGTAAAATGAATTCACTCACTGTGTATACCTAGCAATGACCAGAGCAAGAAGTGCATTCAAGTGACACATTCAAATTTTGCATATTTCCTTCCAACATTAGAAATACAAATGACACATTATCAGACTTGCACTCAATGACAAATAATGTGAAAGTAGACAGACAGCTCACATGCTGTCAGCAATACTGAGAATAGTTGATTTTTATACAACACTATGATCTAAAAATGCATGTAAATATGTATTCAGACCCTCTCTGTAAAATTATCAATTAATTGGATTCACACCCTGCATCACCTGTCTTATTTCTCCCAATTCATTTCAATTACACCATCCTCCACAGGGATAGTGAACTTAGAGTTGAAGTTTATTATTTATTCAGTAAGTACTCTTCAGAGTGATGACGTTTGCGTACCTGCAGCCAGCTTGTTTGAGCTACATACAGCAGCTCAAATTAATTATTTTCACTGTTTTCCTAATGAAGTGAACCATGTTTGAGTGCGCTGAGTGGAGAGCAAATGCAAAAGGCACTAGAAAAAAAGAAAAAAAACTGACAGAGAAAAAAAAGCTGAAAGGAAAACTTAATTCAAGCATAGGGTATACCTAGCAATGACCAGAGCAAGAAGTGCACATCTCCTTGACACATCCAAACTTTAATTTCTGGCACACATTATCAGGACTTTATATACTGTCGAATATTGGTAAAGGAAACAGAAAAAAGCTCACATATTGTTAGCTATACTGGGAATCATTGATTTTCAAACAGCAGCACAATATCACAAAATGTGTATTAATATGTATTCAAACCCCTTCTTTAAAATTATCTCTTCAGTGGATTTGAACCCTGCATCAGCTGTTTTCTTTCTGCCAGGTCACTGCAATTACAACTTGTGCCACAGAAAAAGTTACCTGACAGGTGTATTTTCTTTATTGAGTACTAGCCATAGGGCTGATAGCCATGTACCTCTTCCAAGCTTGTTTGCGCCACAGAAGGCAGCCTAAATTAAATTTTCCACTTTTTTCATTAGTTAATGAACTGGAGTCTTCTGCTGGGAACTACTACCATTCCAGAGTGTGAAATGTCAAATGGCTCACAAATGATGAAGAGAAAAAAAATTGCTACTGAAACAAAGGACATATTATGCAACAGGTAGTTAAAATGTATAGTTTATCTATTGCTTCAACTTGTTTGTTTCAACAGGAACATGTTTTTTTTTTGTCTTTCGGCTTTTTCCCAGTTAGGGGTTGCCACAGCGGAACAACGGTCCGCTAATGATTGGCAGTAGATATCTATGGTGCCGAGTTGCCAGCTCGGCGCCCAACCTTCAATAAAGGCACGCCCATTCACGCATGACTTTCGGAACGCCACTCAACTGACATATGCTCATTAAACATCATTATATTCACACAAACAGCCATTACTGGACCCCAGGACACCAAGGCATTCACAAGACACCATTCATTTTCTTATCACCATGTGCCGCACACATTATAATGTAAAGATTAAAAAAAGATATTACCTATACTCAATATGTGCCATAGTATCAATTGACATTACAGATGCAGCAGAAAAAAATCCTGACTTTTGTCCTGTATAATTTGCAGTTAGATATGTGGATGGCTATGATACTGGTAACAGGGAAGATAATCTTTCCTTACACAATATAAAATAAAAAAAATGAATACTGCAAATTTTCGTTTCTCTGTGCAACTCTAAGACAGCTATGTGCATTACCTTGCATTTTATATGTGTTTCAATTAGTAAGTTACTTCCTTAGAATTGCATACAGTTATATTGAGAGACAGAAACTGTTGTCATAAACAATTCATATTAATGTTATGAATGTTCATCTCCTAAGTCAGTCAATGGTAATCCCAATTTTTTTATGTCCTTTCTCCCTGACACACCCTGATTGATATTGCAGTCAGACTAATCATTCACACTTAAAATGCAGTTTAGTAACACTTCTCCTCACTTGTTCTTGCAGAGGGCATGTGCATGCGGTCATGTAGGTCCTTCCACCATATTTACATGCCCAGCATTAAGGGTAGATTTTGAAATTCATGAATGCTAATGATTTCACACCCCATTTAAATAGGTACATTGCTCACAGGGATGAATCTCCTCTTTGTCAAAGTAATTGTGTAGACAAGGAAATGTGTAACGTGGTAGGGGAGACTGTTATCCAGAAAGATGCATGCTGCTAATTTCTAGAAAAACATGTTTTTAGTGTCACAACTAACTTGATGTAAAGGTTAGTTTCTAATGTTTACAAAATGCTATAATTCAACCTTACTTATTAATTGCAGTTCACAATATACCCATAGCTTAGTGTATGCATTGTTTGTCCCTTGCTTGTGGAATAGGCATGTATATCAGTTATTTGGTGCATTACAGATGTTTTTGAAGAATGTAACATGATTTTATGGAACCTTTTCTATGCTTATTTGATAGGTTATTGCAGAAGTGTTTTATCACTTTCTAGCAAGGTCAGGGGCTTGATATTTGTAGCCCAAAGATGTGTTAAGCCTGTGATATGTAACTGATGATCCTCCACACATGTGGACATCCAAGAACACTTTGCTTTTGGCAATGATGCAATGTACTACTGTGTTACACAACTATTGTTCTCCTTACATGACCAGTATGCTTGCTTTTCCTTTCCTTTCCTTTTTTTGGGGAGGGGGTGGGTTTTAATTGTTTTAATTATTTTGTATGTGATGGGTGCATCCATTCATTTGCACATACATATTTGTTAACAATCACCTGTGTTTACATTGTGTATTACAACTTTCTTTTATTTTTTCAAGTTGTACACGGCTGTGGTGCCCAAGACATCTGCACACTGTATACTGTGTAATGACATTCAGTGCTGCAGAGAATGAAATTGTCGTCTAGGCATTATGTCGACATGGCTCCTTCCTCTTACAAAGAGGCAGAAGTGACAAGTACACCTTTGACCATATCTGGGTCAGATGTTCACCTATGCAAATGGTGTCTAAGCCATTGTCCATTCATATCAGTAAACCTGACACAAGGCCATAATAATGTTCGTGATATTTTAGGATTATGAAACTGGCTGGGAACATATGGTTGTGGGAAGGGGGAGGGGGTGGCTGCTAAGAAAACACTTGTTGTTTCTTTCGGCTTTTCCCGGTTAGGGGTCGCCACAGTGGAACTCTGGTCCGCTAATGATTGGCAGTAGAGTTTTACGTGCCAAGTTGCCAGCTCTGATGCACAACCTTCAACGAAGGTATGCCCATTCACACATGTCTCTACACAGAAGACGCTGTAGCTGAGAATTGAACAGGGCAACAGCTGTCTGTGAGGCGACAATGCTACTACCGCAGCACCACCACCACAGTCTGCTAAGAAAACACTACTGACTGAAAAGGAGAACCTCCTGTCCACTTGCCCATATCACCAACACCTCAGTGGAGAATTCGCACAGAATCGTTGATGTTGGTTCTGACATGGAGGACAGCACCAGTTGTATACAGCAGAACTTTCAACTAGGCAGTACAATTTAATAATTCACACTCACTTTTTTGGTGTAAGGCTTGTCCTCATGTATTCTTCCCTACCACCACCCCGTGCCAATGGCATGATGACTGTGCACTTACCCATGCCCATTTTTAATGTTGTTACAGTTCCATATATGTGTGAGAAAGTAAAATGCTAAGGTTCATAACTGTTTACTAGGCTAACAACTACAAGGGCCTTTGTAAGCCTAGTCATGCATCCCAAATCTCTGACAAATTCTGGTACCTTTAATAAGTGTAAGCAGGGGCCTGGGAGCTGAACCATTTACAGGCTGCCTGTGTCCATTAGAGACATAGGTGCCAAACCAGGGATGAATTTCCTGTTCTCCATAATGTGAAAATCAAACCCTGAACCTTGTGATACTGAGGTAAACATCTTAGCCATTATACCAACACATCTTAGGCTTCATGGACATCATTGTGCAAAGTCCATAGGTGGATATTGCAGGCATAACACTCATAAAGTATTACTGACATTAATGTACAAAGTACAGGTTCCACACTTAGGGTCATAGATGAGGGTTGAAGAGGTTGCATATTTAGTATACTTTTTCTCAGACTACCTGGTTTTGCTGTACAATTTTCTGTGTCATGCAGTCCATTCTAAGTCAAAACAGGGTATAAAAAAAAAATTCTTCTTGGCAGAGGTCTGGCAACAGCAGCAGCAACTTAAATTAACGCATATTGCACATACAGCTTTCTAATTCTGCTAACGTGTTTTTTTTTTCTCTAAGTGTAATCATGGCTATAATCCAAACAATTTTGGATTTCAGGGCAAATGGCTACACTGAGTGTACAAAATTGCTTTGTTAACTCCATGAATAGCGCCATCATGTTAGATTGGTTAACATATAATTCAGCTAGTTATGCTTTCAGTTTGGTGGTGCTAAACTAAGTGTAGAGCCGTTTAATGTATACAAAATGGCATGCTATCATGTGCATGGTGCAGCATGTAATGTTGACTTAAATTATCTAAATAGTCGTGTGCACCATGAGCTGACCTCCCCCTCCCCCATAATGGACAAAATATTAAAAAAAAGGAAAACTCGTACCAGTTATCAAAAAATAATAGACTTTCCTTATTATCAGAGATATACCTGATAAAATTTACTAAAGAATATGATTAGTTCAAATGAGCACTTGTTATTGAATAAAGGAATAGTTAGACCATTTGAATAATGTGTGTGTGTGTGTGTGTGTGTGTGTGTGTGTGTGTGTGTGTGTGTGTGTGTGTGTGTGTGTGTGTGAGTGTGTGTGTGTGTGTGTGTGTGTGTGTGTGTGTGTGTGTGTGTGTGTGTGTGTGTGTATGCATGCGCATGCTGTAGCTCACGCTCTTGCTACATATATATATATATATATACATATACATATATATATATATATATATATGTGTGTGTGTGTATGCATGTATATATATATATATATATATATATATATATATATATATATATATATATATATGCATGCATGTATATGTTTGTGTGTATATATATATATATATATATATATGTGTGTGTGTGTGTGTGTGTGTGTGTGTGTGTATATGTGTATGTATATATATATATATATATATATATATATATATATATATATGACAGATAGATATATAGATGAGATATATATAGATAGATGAGATACATATATATATATATATATATATATATATATATATATATATATATATATATATATATTTTTTTTTTTTTTTAATTTTATTTATTTTATTTTACATTCGTTGACTGGGATAGTCCGACTGGATGCATGTCCATTTTCAGCGGAGGCCCAGGGAGAAAAGTTCCAAGGGTGAGCAGATACAGCATTACATAATACCAGCATTACATATTACAAACAGACTGTTTACAGAGATTACATAGGTAAGCAAGTTAAACAAGTTCCACAGGTTACAGTTAGTCCTGAGCACAAGTCAGGATTAAATTAAATTACACAGTGAACTGGTTAACAGATGTTTACACATTCGAGTTAGCCAGGCTTGATACATTGACATAGCCAGTTAAGTGACAGATGTTGTTTGAGTCTAGTTTTAAATTGACCTAAGGTGGAAAGTAAGGTAATATCAGCTGGAAGTGAGTTCCAGGATCTACTTACAGAGTTTGCAAAGAGAAAATCACCGGCTGTGTTATTAATTTTGCTAGTCTGAATCAGTAGTTTGTTAGAGGATCGAAGCAGTCTGGGATTGTTATAGGGGGTGATAATATTTTTAAGTGCAGGAGTATTGTCCAGATTATAGAGGATTTTATAGGCCATAATCAGTTGGTTATACTGGATTAGGCTAGGTAGTTCAAGCCAACCAAGCTGATTTAGATTGATGCAATGATGTGTCCTAAAAGGCAGCCCAGTGGCAAACCTGGCAATGTGGTTGTAGCAAATTGAGAGTTTGTTAAGGACAGTCTTGTTCAAATTCGAGAGTAGAGGGAATGCATACAGAAGGGTTGAAAGAAGGTGAGAGCGAGCTATGGCGATTTTAGCTGGAGGGGTTAGGAAGGCTTTTATTCTGTAAAGTGACCCTAGTTTTTTATTGATGGTTTTGATAGTTTGGTTAACATGTAGGTCAAATTTGAGATTATTGTCTATGATGACACCTAATAGTTTTGTATATGGGTCAGGGGAGATTATTGTGCCATCATTTGATTTTATGGTAAAGGTGAAAGCGGTAGACCTACGTGTTGGTGAAAATAACAGCATTTTAGTTTTTTTTGGGATTTAGGATCAGACAGTGTTCAAAAAGCCAGTTTTCTATTGTATTAAAGGTGGTCTGGGTAGCTGATCATAACTCTACTGGAGATGTGGCTGAGCAAATCAGAGTAGAGTCATCAGCATATTTGATACAGCTGACTTTTGGGATGACAGTATAAAGGTCGTTAATGAAGATGGAGAACAGCAAGCCCCTAGTATAGAGCCTTGTAGTACTCCGAGGGTGTTAGGTAGAAGGTTAGAGAGTTTGTTCTGCCAGTGGACAGCCTGCTGTCGACCATTCAGGTAGGATTGAAACCACTGGAGGGCTCCAGTATCTAGACAGAATGTTTGCAGGGTGTGGATTAAAAGTTGGTGATCAACCATATCAAATGCCTTGGAAAGATCCAAAAAGAGGGCTGAGGATATATAATTATTGTTGCGATTATGGTTTATGGTGTTAGTAAAGGCTAGGAGGGCTGAAGTAGTGCTGTGATGAGGACGGAAGCCTTGCTGAGTGTCTGCCATAAGGCGATTTTGGATTAGGTGGTGCATGAGTTGTCTATGAATACATTTTTCCATAATCTTTGCAAGTGGAGAGAGTATAGCTATTGGCCTATAATTGGAGAATTCAGTAGAGCTGCCTCCTTTGTGAAGTGGGATTACATAGGATATTTTCCAGATGGTGGGAATTTTAGCTTCTACTATGGTTCGATTGATTAGTATTGAGACGGGGTAAGCAATAGCATCAGATGATTTTTGTAGGTACTCGGCAGGGAGTTGATCAGCAGAAAGTGTAGTGGGTTTTAATTTTTTGATCAAGGTACGGATAAGTGAAGTGGTGACTGGTTGGAAGCTGAACGCAAGTAGGTTTCTAGGGGTGCTACTTTCAGGACCAGGGGAGCTAGGAGGTAGTTGGCTAGCTAGGGCTTGAATTGTCTCAGTAAAGAATTAGTTAAAACTATCAGAAACACCTTCAGGGGTTTTATCAATAGTAACAGCAGGGACTGGGGTTGAAGTTTGTCCAGGATGTAGTAGATTATTTAAACCTGCCCAAAACTTCTGGGGGTTATTTTGATTTACTGTCTGTAAATTACGGTAGTATTGTTTTTTGTCTTGTAAAATTGATTTTTTGGTTTCGTTCCTGGATTGCCTGTATTTAATATGATCTTGAGGGTCTTTAGAAGAACACCATAAAGCCCATGCTTTGTTTCTAAGGGTAATTTTGAGGTTAGACTCTGTAGAAATCCATGGTGCAGTTTTTGCCTTGGTTCTCTTTGAACGAACAGGTGCATGCAAATCAAGGATCTCAAGGAATTTGTTGTTAAAGTATGCTACTGCTTCCTCTAAGGGGAGGTGTTTTAGAATAGACCAATTACATGAGTTTAGTTCTTGTTGGAATTTGGCAGGGTCAAAGTTTTTATTGTTTCTAACCTTTCTGAGTAAGGGTTGTTGGGAATTAATGGTTTTGTGCTTAATTACATATGTGAGAAGGTGATCGCTTAGGCCATTAAGGAGGGTACCAGAGGTGTACAGTTGGGGGTGACTGTTTATGAGTACCCAGTCAAGTATACTTTCTTTTTGGCTGGTTTTACCTATCCTGGTAGGGGTGGATATGATTTGTGTAAATGCATACAGGTTAATATGGGTGGTTGGGGATTCTAAGGAACAGGTGCCCCAGTCTATGTTAAAGTCTTCAAGTAGAGACTTGTAGATATATATATATATATATATATATATATATATATAGACATATATATAAAGTCTCCAAGTAGAGACTTGTATATATATATATATATATATATATATATATATATATATATATATATATACACATATATAATGTATGTGTGTGTGTGTGTGTGTGTGTGTGTGTGTGTGTATATATATATATATATATATATATATATATATATATACACACACACACACACACACACACACACACACACACACACACACATATTTACACACGCCTCTATATATTTATATCTAAATGCATTTTATATATATATATATATATATATATATATATATATATATATATATATATATCGCTTGTTTTGTTAAACAACACTTTTGTTAACATTTGTTTAGTTGACACAATTAGGTTGACGAAACAGTTGGGTCAACACCTGCCAACAAGAGTAGCAGATCAGAAGAGTTGCTGCTACTGAGATTTGTCTGCATACATCAACTGGACATAAGCTGATTTAAGTATATTTCCTTCATTTTATTGTGGTTGTTATAACTTGGGGACTGATTTCTCAGATCTAGCTCTGTTGAAACTGTCTTGTGTGTGTGTCTGAAGCTCTGCACTAGTTGTTAAACTGCACTGAAATTCCTTTAAGTGTTAATTAGCTTGGGGGGTTTTCTGATAACTTTAAAACCTGTGTTGGTTACATCTCTGGTAATCATTTTAAGTAGAGTTGCTGCTACTGAGATTTGTCTGCATACATCAACTGGACATAAGCTGATTTAAGTATATTTCCTTCATTTTATTGTGGTTGTTATAACTTGGGGACTGATTTCTCAGATCTAGCTCTGTTGAAACTGTCTTGTGTGTGTGTCTGAAGCTCTGCACTAGTTGTTAAACTGCACTGAAATTCCTTTAAGTGTTAATTAGCTTGGGGGTTTTCTGATAACTTTAAAACCTGTGTTGGTTACATCTCTGGTAATCATTTTAAGTAGAGTTGCTGCTACTGAGATTTGTCTGCATACATCAACTGGACATAAGCTGATTTAAGTATATTTCCTTCATTTTATTGTGGTTGTTATAACTTGGGGACTGATTTCTCAGATCTAGCTCTGTTGAAACTGTCTTGTGTGTGTGTCTGAAGCTCTGCACTAGTTGTTAAACTGCACTGAAATTCCTTTAAGTGTTAATTAGCTTGGAGGGTTTTCTGATAACTTTAAAACCTGTGTTGGTTACATCTCTGGTAATCATTTTAAGTAGAGTTGCTGCTACTGAGATTTGTCTGCATACATCAACTGGACATAAGCTGATTTAAGTATATTTCCTTCATTTTATTGTGGTTGTTATAACTTGGGGACTGATTTCTCAGATCTAGCTCTGTTGAAACTGTCTTGTGTGTGTGTCTGAAGCTCTGCACTAGTTGTTAAACTGCACTGAAATTCCTTTAAGTGTTAATTAGCTTGGGGGGTTTTCTGATAACTTTAAAACCTGTGTTGGTTACATCTCTGGTAATCATTTTAAGTAGAGTTGCTGCTACTGAGATTTGTCTGCATACATCAACTGGACATAAGCTGATTTAAGTATATTTCCTTCATTTTATTGTGGTTGTTATAACTTGGGGACTGATTTCTCAGATCTAGCTCTGTTGAAACTGTCTTGTGTGTGTGTCTGAAGCTCTGCACTAGTTGTTAAACTGCACTGAAATTCCTTTAAGTGTTAATTAGCTTGGGGTTTTCTGATAACTTTAAAACCTGTGTTGGTTACATCTCTGGTAATCATTTTAAGTAGAGTTGCTGCTACTGAGATTTGTCTGCATACATCAACTGGACATAAGCTGATTTAAGTATATTTCCTTCATTTTATTGTGGTTGTTATAACTTGGGGACTGATTTCTCAGATCTAGCTCTGTTGAAACTGTCTTGTGTGTGTGTCTGAAGCTCTGCACTAGTTGTTAAACTGCACTGAAATTCCTTTAAGTGTTAATTAGCTTGGGGGTTTTCTGATAACTTTAAAACCTGTGTTGGTTACATCTCTGGTAATCATTTTAAGTAGAGTTGCTGCTACTGAGATTTGTCTGCATACATCAACTGGACATAAGCTGATTTAAGTATATTTCCTTCATTTTATTGTGGTTGTTATAACTTGGGGACTGATTTCTCAGATCTAGCTCTGTTGAAACTGTCTTGTGTGTGTGTCTGAAGCTCTGCACTAGTTGTTAAACTGCACTGAAATTCCTTTAAGTGTTAATTAGCTTGGGGGTTTTCTGATAACTTTAAAACCTGTGTTGGTTACATCTCTGGTAATCATTTTAAGTAGAGTTGCTGCTACTGAGATTTGTCTGCATACATCAACTGGACATAAGCTGATTTAAGTATATTTCCTTCATTTTATTGTGGTTGTTATAACTTGGGGACTGATTTCTCAGATCTAGCTCTGTTGAAACTGTCTTGTGTGTGTGTCTGAAGCTCTGCACTAGTTGTTAAACTGCACTGAAATTCCTTTAAGTGTTAATTAGCTTGGGGCGTTTTCTGATAACTTTAAAACCTGTGTTGGTTACATCTCTGGTAATCATTTTAAGTAGAGTTGCTGCTACTGAGATTTGTCTGCATACATCAACTGGACATAAGCTGATTTAAGTATATTTCCTTCATTTTATTGTGGTTGTTATAACTTGGGGACTGATTTCTCAGATCTAGCTCTGTTGAAACTGTCTTGTGTGTGTGTCTGAAGCTCTGCACTAGTTGTTAAACTGCACTGAAATTCCTTTAAGTGTTAATTAGCTTGGGGGTTTTCTGATAACTTTAAAACCTGTGTTGGTTACATCTCTGGTAATCATTTTAAGTAGAGTTGCTGCTACTGAGATTTGTCTGCATACATCAACTGGACATAAGCTGATTTAAGTATATTTCCTTCATTTTATTGTGGTTGTTATAACTTGGGGACTGATTTCTCAGATCTAGCTCTGTTGAAACTGTCTTGTGTGTGTGTCTGAAGCTCTGCACTAGTTGTTAAACTGCACTGAAATTCCTTTAAGTGTTAATTAGCTTGGGGGGTTTTCTGATAACTTTAAAACCTGTGTTGGTTACATCTCTGGTAATCATTTTAAGTAGAGTTGCTGCTACTGAGATTTGTCTGCATACATCAACTGGACATAAGCTGATTTAAGTATATTTCCTTCATTTTATTGTGGTTGTTATAACTTGGGGACTGATTTCTCAGATCTAGCTCTGTTGAAACTGTCTTGTGTGTGTGTGTCTGAAGCTCTGCACTAGTTGTTAAACTGCACTGAAATTCCTTTAAGTGTTAATTAGCTTGGGGGGTTTTCTGATAACTTTAAAACCTGTGTTGGTTACATCTCTGGTAATCATTTTAAGTAGAGTTGCTGCTACTGAGATTTGTCTGCATACATCAACTGGACATAAGCTGATTTAAGTATATTTCCTTCATTTTATTGTGGTTGTTATAACTTGGGGACTGATTTCTCAGATCTAGCTCTGTTGAAACTGTCTTGTGTGTGTGTCTGAAGCTCTGCACTAGTTGTTAAACTGCACTGAAATTCCTTTAAGTGTTAATTAGCTTGGGGGTTTTCTGATAACTTTAAAACCTGTGTTGGTTACATCTCTGGTAATCATTTTAAGTAGAGTTGCTGCTACTGAGATTTGTCTGCATACATCAACTGGACATAAGCTGATTTAAGTATATTTCCTTCATTTTATTGTGGTTGTTATAACTTGGGGACTGATTTCTCAGATCTAGCTCTGTTGAAACTGTCTTGTGTGTGTGTCTGAAGCTCTGCACTAGTTGTTAAACTGCACTGAAATTCCTTTAAGTGTTAATTAGCTTGGGGTTTTCTGATAACTTTAAAACCTGTGTTGGTTACATCTCTGGTAATCATTTTAAGTAGAGTTGCTGCTACTGAGATTTGTCTGCATACATCAACTGGACATAAGCTGATTTAAGTATATTTCCTTCATTTTATTGTGGTTGTTATAACTTGGGGACTGATTTCTCAGATCTAGCTCTGTTGAAACTGTCTTGTGTGTGTGTCTGAAGCTCTGCACTAGTTGTTAAACTGCACTGAAATTCCTTTAAGTGTTAATTAGCTTGGGGTTTTCTGATAACTTTAAAACCTGTGTTGGTTACATCTCTGGTAATCATTTTAAGTAGAGTTGCTGCTACTGAGATTTGTCTGCATACATCAACTGGACATAAGCTGATTTAAGTATATTTCCTTCATTTTATTGTGGTTGTTATAACTTGGGGACTGATTTCTCAGATCTAGCTCTGTTGAAACTGTCTTGTGTGTGTGTCTGAAGCTCTGCACTAGTTGTTAAACTGCACTGAAATTCCTTTAAGTGTTAATTAGCTTGGGGGTTTTCTGATAACTTTAAAACCTGTGTTGGTTACATCTCTGGTAATCATTTTAAGTAGAGTTGCTGCTACTGAGATTTGTCTGCATACATCAACTGGACATAAGCTGATTTAAGTATATTTCCTTCATTTTATTGTGGTTGTTATAACTTGGGGACTGATTTCTCAGATCTAGCTCTGTTGAAACTGTCTTGTGTGTGTGTCTGAAGCTCTGCACTAGTTGTTAAACTGCACTGAAATTCCTTTAAGTGTTAATTAGCTTGGGGGTTTTCTGATAACTTTAAAACCTGTGTTGGTTACATCTCTGGTAATCATTTTAAGTAGAGTTGCTGCTACTGAGATTTGTCTGCATACATCAACTGGACATAAGCTGATTTAAGTATATTTCCTTCATTTTATTGTGGTTGTTATAACTTGGGGACTGATTTCTCAGATCTAGCTCTGTTGAAACTGTCTTGTGTGTGTGTCTGAAGCTCTGCACTAGTTGTTAAACTGCACTGAAATTCCTTTAAGTGTTAATTAGCATGGGGGTTTTCTGATAACTTTAAAACCTGTGTTGGTTACATCTCTGGTAATCATTTTAAGTAGAGTTGCTGCTACTGAGATTTGTCTGCATACATCAACTGGACATAAGCTGATTTAAGTATATTTCCTTCATTTTATTGTGGTTGTTATAACTTGGGGACTGATTTCTCAGATCTAGCTCTGTTGAAACTGTCTTGTGTGTGTGTCTGAAGCTCTGCACTAGTTGTTAAACTGCACTGAAATTCCTTTAAGTGTTAATTAGCTTGGGGGGTTTACTGATAACTTTAAAACCTGTGTTGGTTACATCTCTGGTAATCATTTTAAGTAGAGTTGCTGCTACTGAGATTTGTCTGCATACATCAACTGGACATAAGCTGATTTAAGTATATTTCCTTCATTTTATTGTGGTTGTTATAACTTGGGGACTGATTTCTCAGATCTAGCTCTGTTGAAACTGTCTTGTGTGTGTGTCTGAAGCTCTGCACTAGTTGTTAAACTGCACTGAAATTCCTTTAAGTGTTAATTAGCTTGGGGGTTTTCTGATAACTTTAAAACCTGTGTTGGTTACATCTCTGGTAATCATTTTAAGTAGAGTTGCTGCTACTGAGATTTGTCTGCATACATCAACTGGACATAAGCTGATTTAAGTATATTTCCTTCATTTTATTGTGGTTGTTATAACTTGGGGACTGATTTCTCAGATCTAGCTCTGTTGAAACTGTCTTGTGTGTGTGTCTGAAGCTCTGCACTAGTTGTTAAACTGCACTGAAATTCCTTTAAGTGTTAATTAGCTTGGGGGTTTTCTGATAACTTTAAAACCTGTGTTGGTTACATCTCTGGTAATCATTTTAAGTAGAGTTGCTGCTACTGAGATTTGTCTGCATACATCAACTGGACATAAGCTGATTTAAGTATATTTCCTTCATTTTATTGTGGTTGTTATAACTTGGGGACTGATTTCTCAGATCTAGCTCTGTTGAAACTGTCTTGTGTGTGTGTCTGAAGCTCTGCACTAGTTGTTAAACTGCACTGAAATTCCTTTAAGTGTTAATTAGCTTGGGGGTTTTCTGATAACTTTAAAACCTGTGTTGGTTACATCTCTGGTAATCATTTTAAGTAGAGTTGCTGCTACTGAGATTTGTCTGCATACATCAACTGGACATAAGCTGATTTAAGTATATTTCCTTCATTTTATTGTGGTTGTTATAACTTGGGGACTGATTTCTCAGATCTAGCTCTGTTGAAACTGTCTTGTGTGTGTGTCTGAAGCTCTGCACTAGTTGTTAAACTGCACTGAAATTCCTTTAAGTGTTAATTAGCTTGGGGGGTTTTCTGATAACTTTAAAACCTGTGTTGGTTACATCTCTGGTAATCATTTTAAGTAGAGTTGCTGCTACTGAGATTTGTCTGCATACATCAACTGGACATAAGCTGATTTAAGTATATTTCCTTCATTTTATTGTGGTTGTTATAACTTGGGGACTGATTTCTCAGATCTAGCTCTGTTGAAACTGTCTTGTGTGTGTGTCTGAAGCTCTGCACTAGTTGTTAAACTGCACTGAAATTCCTTTAAGTGTTAATTAGCTTGGGGGTTTTCTGATAACTTTAAAACCTGTGTTGGTTACATCTCTGGTAATCATTTTAAGTAGAGTTGCTGCTACTGAGATTTGTCTGCATACATCAACTGGACATAAGCTGATTTAAGTATATTTCCTTCATTTTATTGTGGTTGTTATAACTTGGGGACTGATTTCTCAGATCTAGCTCTGTTGAAACTGTCTTGTGTGTGTGTCTGAAGCTCTGCACTAGTTGTTAAACTGCACTGAAATTCCTTTAAGTGTTAATTAGCTTGGGGGGTTTTCTGATAACTTTAAAACCTGTGTTGGTTACATCTCTGGTAATCATTTTAAGTAGAGTTGCTGCTACTGAGATTTGTCTGCATACATCAACTGGACATAAGCTGATTTAAGTATATTTCCTTCATTTTATTGTGGTTGTTATAACTTGGGGACTGATTTCTCAGATCTAGCTCTGTTGAAACTGTCTTCCCCACCCCCCTCCCTGTTCTTGGATGTAGTTTAAATTTGGTGGCTTTTGCAGTGCCCGCCCCACTGTAGATTTGATCTAGGACACTCCCCCAGTCCCTTCTCTTTACCGCATTCTCTCTAATAAACCCTTTCTGCACTTGCTTTTAGTCCTTTTTAATTTAATTACATTTTTTTCATACTGTGTGTGGACTAATATTGCTACATACTCAAGTGTGCCAGCTTGCACTGCATGTGAATTGTTTTTATAGCATTTACTGTCTGTTTTTTTCCTTGTCGCTGTAAAAAAAAAAAAAAAAAAAAAATTCTCTTGTTTTCCTGCCTTACTGAACTAGAGTAGTCCAGTTTCAGAGTTGCTGATCCCTGGGCTTTGTTTTAGTTCCTGTTACTGATCCATTGCCTTATTAGGAAGGAGGAAGTTTCTTTGCTTACCAGTGGGAGTGGGAAGCACTGAGCTGCCTTTTGTCCGATTTGGTGAAGTTTCAGCCAGAAACTAGTAGTCCATTGGTCGCTTTGGGCCAGTTCCTAGCTCCTTTCAGCTCCCCTGCTATAAAACACGCTAAACACGCGTTTTCCAGCTTGTACCAACTCAGCACAGATCCTCGTGGTGGCCTGCAGAGTGATCCAAGCAGCAGAGAGCTAAAAGAGTGACTTTCTACCAGATATAAGTATTTTGTGGCTTTCCCACTGTTATTAAGCTAGCGACTGCATTTCGCCTGTTTTACTGCTACTTTAAGTGATTTCTGCATTTTACACTGTTTATTGCACTTTAAGTTACTAATTGTTGCAAATTGTTTCTGTAGGCTACACACTAAAGTGCGCTTAATGATTTACAGCATTTATAGCATTTACTGTCTGTTTTTTTCCTTGTCTCTGTAATAAAACAAAAATCTCTTGTTTTCCCACCTTACTGAACTAGAGTAGTCCAGTTTCAGAGTTGCTGATCCCTGGGCTTTGTTTTAGTTCCTGTCACTGATCCAGTGGCTTATTAGGGAGGAGGGAAGTTTCCTTGCTTACCAGTGGGAGTGGGAAGCACTGAGCAGCCTTTCTGTCCGATTTGGGTGAAGTTTCAGCCGGAAACTAGTAGTCCATTGGTCATTTTGGGCCCAATTCTAGCTCCTTTCAGCCCCCTGCTATAAAACACGCTAAACACGTTTTCCAGCTTGTACCAACTCCAGCACAGATCCTCGTGGTGGCCTGCAGAGTGATCCAAGCAGCAGAGAGCTAAAAGAGTGACTTTCTACCAGATATAAGTATTTTTGTGGCTTTCCCACTGTTATTAAGCTAGCGACTGCATTTAGCCTGTTTTACTGCTACTTTAAGTGATTTCTGCATTTTACACTTTTTATTGCACTTTAAGTTACTAATTGTTGCAAATTGTTTCTGTAGGCTACACACTAAAAGTCGCTAGCCGATTTACAGCATTATAGCATTTACTGTCTGTTTTTTTTTCCTTGTCTCTGTAATAAAACAAAACTTTTTTATCCCTTTTTTGTTTTAAGTGGGTATCTGTTTTTTGTAATTTTGCTTTAGGGAGGAATTTTTTTTAATGGTGGGAAAACTCTTTTTGTTTTGTAATTTGAAAAGTTTCATTTCTTTGGGTTTTTAGCTGCTCGCCCGTTAAACACAAGCTAAGGTTTACTTTTTCCATTTGGAAACCGGGGACCGTTAAAGTAATTTTTGGGTCTAATTCATATTTAATCTTTAAATTTTTATTTGTTTAATACTTTATTTTATTTTTTGAATTTTAGTGGTTCTGCTTAATTGTTAAAAACACAATTACCTAAGTGTTAATTATTTTTTTATAGGTAAACCTTTAATCAACCTTGAATTTTGGTTTTTCTTCCTTATAAACAAATTCTTTTTCTTTTTGGGTTTAAACTTGGGAATTGGGTTTAAATTTCTTTCTTTTGTAGTTCCCGACTGAATTTTTCCCCCAAAAATTTTTACTGGTTTCGGGGGGGTGGGGGAGGAAAAAAAAAAAAAAAAAAAAAAAAAAGGGCCCAAACATTTAAAAGGGGGCCCCCCAAAAAACCTTTGGGGGGAAAAAAGGGCCCCTTTTTGAGTTTTTCTCAACCCATAAGGACCCTTTTTTGGCCCAAGGGAAACCGGGGGCCCAAAAGGGGGGAAAAGGGTAACCCAAACCAAAAACAAAAATTTTTTCTCCCAAAAGTTTTTTTTTTTTTTTTTTTTTTTTTTTTTTTTTTTTTTTTTTTTTTTTTTTTTTTTTTTTTTTTTTTTTTTTTTTTTTTTTTTTTTTTTTTTTTTTTTTTTTTTTTTTTTTTTTTTTTTTTATTTTTTGTTTTTTTTGTTTTTTTTTTTTTTTTTTTTTTTTTTTTTTTTTTTTATTTTTTTTTTTTTTTTTTTTTTTTTTTTTTTTTTTGTTTTTTTTTTTTTTTTTTGTTTATCTTTTCTCTTTTTTTTTTCTTTTTTTTTTTTTTTTTTTTTTTTTTTTTTTTTTTTTTTTTTTTTTTTTTTTTTTCTTCTTATTTTTTTTTTTTTTTTTGTTTCTTTTTTTTTTCTTTTCTTGTTTATTTTTTTTTTTTTTTTTTTTTTTTTTTTTTTTTTTTATTGCACTTTAAGTTACTAATTGTTGCAATTGTTTCTGTAGGCTACACACTAAAGTGCGCTAGCCGATTTACAGCATTTATAGCATTTACTGTCTGTTTTTTTCCTTGTCTCTGTAATAAAACAAAAAATCTCTTGTTTTCCCACCTTACTGAACTAGAGTAGTCCAGTTTCAGAGTTGCTGATCCCTGGGCTTTGTTTTTAGTTCCTGTCACTGATCCATTGCCTTATTAGGGAGGAGGGAAGTTTCCTTGCTTACCAGTGGGAGTGGGAAGCACTGAGCAGCCTTTCTGTCCGATTTGGTGAAGTTTCAGCCGGAAACTAGTAGTCCATTGGTCATTTTGGGCCAATTCCTAGCTCCTTTCAGCCCTCTGCTATAAAACACGCTAAACACGCTGTTTTCCAGCTTGTACCAACTCAGCACAGATCCTCGTGGTGGCCTGCAGAGTGATCCAAGCAGCAGAGAGCTAAAAGAGTGACTTTCTACCAGATATAAGTATTTTTGTGGCTTTCCCACTGTTATTAAGCTAGCGACTGCATTTCGCCTGTTTTACTGCTACTTTAAGTGATTTCTGCATTTTACACTTTTTATTGCACTTTAAGTTACTAATTGTTGCAATTGTTTCTGTAGGCTACACACTAAAGTGCGCTAGCCGATTTACAGCATTTATAGCATTTACTGTCTGTTTTTTTTCCTTGTCTCTGTAATAAAACAAAAAATCTCTTGTTTTCCCGCCTTACTGAACTAGAGTAGTCCAGTTTCAGAGTTGCTGATCCCTGGGCTTTGTTTTTAGTTCCTGTTACTGATCCATTGCCTTATTAGGGAGGAGGAAGTTTCTTTGCTTACCAGTGGGAGTGGGAAGCACTGAGCAGCCTTTCTGTCCGATTTGGTGAAGTTTCAGCCAGAAACTAGTAGTCCATTGGTCGTTTTGGGCCAATTCCTAGCTCCTTTCAGCCCCCTGCTATAAAACACGCTAAACACGCGTTTTCCAGCTTGTACCAACTCAGCACAGATCCTCGTGGTGGCCTGCAGAGTGATCCAAGCAGCAGAGAGCTAAAAGAGTGACTTTCTACCAGATATAAGTATTTTTTGTGGCTTTCCCACTGTTATTTAAGCTAGCGACTGCATTTCGCCTGTTTTACTGCTACTTTAAGTGATTTCTGCATTTTACACTGTTTATTGCACTTTAAGTTACTAATTGTTGCAAATTGTTTCTGTAGGCTACACACTAAAGTGCGCTAGCCGATTTACAGCATTTATAGCATTTACTGTCTGTTGTTTTCCTTGTCTCTGTAATAAAACAAAAAAAATCTCTTGTTTTCCCGCCTTACTGAACTAGAGTAGTCCAGTTTCAGAGTTGCTGATCCCTGGGCTTTGTTTTTAGTTCCTGTTACTGATTCATTGCCTTATCAGGAGGAGGGAAGTTTCTTTGCTTACCAGTGGGAGTGGGAAGCACTGAGCAGCCTTTCTGTCCGATTTGGTGAAGTTTCAGCCAGAAACTAGTAGTCCATTGGTTGTTTTGGGCCAATTCTAGCTCCTTTCAGCCCCTGCTATAAAACACGCTAAACACGCGTTTTCCAGCTTGTACCAACTCAGCACAGATCCTCGTGGTGGCCTGCAGGGTGATCCAAGCAGCAGAGAGCTAAAAGAGTGACTTTCTACCAGATATAAGTATTTTTTGTGGCTTTCCCACTGTTATTTAAGCTAGCAACTGCATTTCGCCTGTTTTATTGCTACTTTAAGTGATTTCTGCATTTTACACTGTTTATTGCACTTTAAGTTACTAATTGTTGCAAATTGTTTCTGTAGGCTACACACTAAAGTGCGCTAGCCGATTTACAGCAATTACTGTCTGTTTTTTTCCTTGTCTCTGTAATAAAACAAAAAAAATCTCGTTTTCCCGCCTTACTGAACTAGAGTAGTCCAGTTTCAGAGTTGCTGATCCCTGGGCTTTGTTTTTAGTTCCTGTTACTGATCCATTGCCTTATTAGGAAGGAGGGAAGTTTCTTTGCTTACCAGTGGGAGTGGGAAGCACTGAGCCTTTTTGTCTGATTTGGTGAAGTTTCAGCCAGAAACTAGTAGTCCATTGGTCGTTTTGGGCCAATTCCTAGCTCCCTTCAGCCCCCTGCTATAAAACACGCTAAACGCGTGTAAGTGCGATTTAGCGCGGAGTTACCACTGTTGCACACAAGAGCAGCGGTTAAACAAGGTTAAACTATTTGGGCCATCTAAATTCCACTCTTCCAATTTTCCCTTAAAACTACCTTCCTCGAGCTGTACTGCTGATCTAACCAGCATATCCTATAACTGAAAAGTTCATCTCTACTTGATTCCCAAGTAGACTATTCTCTATCTGTAAAGCCTAGCACTTACTCCTACACTACTTGCACCTTGATAAAGCACTCTTATTATAGATAGTACCCCACCAGCCTAAAACCCACTTCCCGGAGTCCTTTGAAAGTCTCTTTATCTACTACTTCTAGTATGTCGAGGATCAGTTGCTAGTGTCCTCTCCAGCTCAACTGGTGAACCTGGGAATATTGAGGCAATGTTACAACTGCCTCATGTACACAGACAATCCTCTCCTTCTCCCACAAAACACAAATACATGCGAGAGATGCAACTATACGGCCAAACTGGAGGCTGAGCTCTCTCAACATAGGACTGGCAAGACCAGACAGGAGGAGAAGGTAACCACACACAATACATACCCAGTCACACATGGTACCATCACAACTTCAAATCATACACATACTCACACAAAGACATACTCGGAGGCTCTGATCAAAAATTTACCAAAACAGCAGAGGCCACCAAAGCAGACACCCAAACAACTACCACCTCACGACCCAACACATGCAACACATAGACCACACAGTCAGAGTGTCAAACAGTCACAGCCCTTAAGGCCAAACAAAATGCCAGACACACTTGTCATTGGTGATTCCATAGTCAGACACACTGGCTCACCAGACTGAGTAAAGAGAAGGTCACAGTAAGCTGCCTGTCAGGCGCTAGAATCCGCCACATAACGCAAGCACTCAGGTCTCTCAACAGCAGGTACAAGCACGACTCAGTCATTGTCCACGCTGGTGTCAACGACCTGAGACGTGCCTCCTTGGACTACATGAAAGGGACATCGAGGAGCTCTCTGATTATGTAGCCCAGGCAGGTATGACCCTGACCTTGAGCAGTATCCTACCTTCACCTAGAATGATGCCACAATACAGTGATAAGATGCTCAGCTTTAATAATTGGCTTAAATTCTGGTGTCATTCAAAGGGATCCAATGTCTGTCTGCCTGGGATGACATGCTGGACAAGCCACGCTGCCAAGGGACGGCTTGCACCTGTCACCCCTGGGCTTCCGGATATTGGCAAAGGCTCTTGCCACCCCATAGTGCCTTTTTAGGCAAGGCTCAAATTCTAAACCTACCACCCTAGAACACCAAAAGGAAAAAACTAAGGGTAATGCTGCTCAATGCCAGAAGTCTCAATCTCAAGATGCACGCACTCGAGGCCCTTCTCAATATGGAGAACATCGATGTCTGTGCTGTGACAGAAACCTGGTTCAAGGCTCCTGAGAGCACCCCAGCACTAACAGGTTTCACCTCATATCATGCGTTCCGGCCCCAAAATCCGGACAACACCAAGAAAGGAGGGTGTCCATATTCATAAAGGACACCCACACCTCAAGGTTGGTGGCAACGCATGATGCATCGGAGACCATCCAGGTGCAATTAACCATAGGCAAGACTGCTCTGCAATTTGTAGCATGTTACAGGCCACCCTCTCAAACTCAGGAACCTCACATGGCCTTCCTGAAAACATTGGAGGGATAAATGTATCTCCAAACACCATCATACTAGGTGACTTTAACTACCCTAATATAGACTGGGAACACTACTCAAGCCCGAACACTCTAACCCAAAGATTCCTGGAGTTCATAAACTCAAATGCCATGGAACAACTAGTCACCATCCCCACAAGAGGAGAAAACATACTTGATCTCATCATCACGAACATGGGATCAAAATGTTCAACACTCTAAGTATACCCCTCACTGGTGAGATCAGATCATAAACTAATCTCGCTGGAGGTCCTCATCCGGCCCCCACCTGAAACAAAAAAGACCACAGTGAAAAACTTCTCAAAAGCCGATTTCACACTTCTAAAACTAGTGTGGTCTCCTTTAAGGCCCCTGAGCCAGTGGTAAACATTACTCAAACTGCTGAATCACTTACAAATGCCTTCTACCAGCACCTACAGGACTGCATGGATCAGGCAATCCCAAACAAAACTAAGACTCTCTGTACCAAAGGCAAGCGTCCAGTCTGGTGGACCCCAGCCATAAACAAGCTCTACAACAAAAGGAGGAAGCTACTACAAGATAGAGCAAAATCCTTGAAAGGTAAGACACCTTTGATCATTATAAGTAAAAACTAAGAGCTCTCATAAAATCATCCAAGGCAAATTTTGAGAGAAAAATCGCCAAGGACTCTAAAGAGAATCATAAGGCCTTCTTTAGCTATGTTAGAAACCTAGGAGGAAACTCCCAGATATGCTCAGAATTAGTTCAAAATGATGTGAAAATTACTGAACCTACACACATTGCCAACATACTGGCTGACAGGTTCAGTGCAAACTTCTCCCTCCCCCAAAAGGAGAGATATCTATTCCAGAGGATTGTAGCCCCAAACATCTCCAACGCCCAGGTGAGAACTGCCCTCACTAAGGCAAAAACACAGCATCCATGGGACCGGATGGTGTCCCCGGCTGTGTGCTTCATGAACTCAATGAGGAATTAAACCCACAGTTAGGACAGCTGTTTAATCTTAGCCTCACCTCAGGATACGTGCGCAAGGAGTGGCGCACGCGACTGTGGTCCCACTTCATAAGGGCGGTGCCTCCACAGACCCTGGAAATTACCGCCCCATTAGCTTGACAAGCCTTATCTGCAAAGCCATGGAGAGGATCATAATGGAACTCATAAATAAAGACATAGGGAACTTGCAGACTTTGGATCCAACTCAGTTTGGCTTTGTCAAAGG